>NC_040032.1:6570315-6669576 GCF_000972845.2 Larimichthys crocea
ATATATGAAAAATAAAGCTGTTGTTGTAGGTTAGAAAGGAGAATATATCATTTGTAGATCCTACATACATGGAACTATTTGTATCTTATGATGCTGTTGCACCTTTGTTACATAAATAACATAGAATAATCAGATCTGACTAGGTATCAATTTGCCCTTTGGTCTCCTATCATATAATTAATTCACCGGGGTGCATGGTGATACATGAGCGTACAGACGACAGTAAACACTCTAGGAAATTATAACCAACTGTAAAAGAACTCTGCATCACACATTTAATAAATAATTTACACATTGCAGTCGTGGGAGGCAAACTGTGTTTATTTCCACCATTTGCAGACTACAATATCAGTCAGTCATGAAGTCAAACTTTTGTTGTGTATTTATTTCAGTTATATCACATGATCTTCAAAGGTTATACCAGTTATACCTTGGAACCTGAAACATTATTTCTCTCTCCACCACTGAACCACTCCCTAGTCCTATTTTGTACTAACATACTTGTTAATGGCATCTTTTTTTCAGCTTTATTTATCCAGAAGAGAGTTTCACTGTTCCCCTTTCCAAACACGCCCTGATCCCATTCACACAGTTTCACATTCACACCTGGATGCTGCCCAGTTCAACCAGTCTGACCTGCTGGACACTGAGCTGCTCCACTGGAACAGCTGAGATTAAGGGCTCAAGGGCGCCTCAGATGTGGCAGCCTTCTCATCACATGTCTTGCACATTTTGTGTATCCCATATCTCAATAAACTATGATTCTGTTGTGCTGAAACCTGCTCTGCTGCTTAGACACATTGGGGAGCAGAGCCTCCTCTGTCAAATAAAACCATATGAACATTATTGGAATATATGGTCCCATATCCTTGGGATGGAGGGTCTCAGACAGCACTACAAGGTATCATACCAATAGTTTATGGTGACCTGTCACATTTTGCTGATCCAAACTGTCAACAGTTCTTGGAGCCAGTCATCACCACCAAATTCATGAGTAGCATTTCATTTAGTATCTTTTGACAATCAATGTGATACACAAATCATTAAAAACACTCATTTTCTTAAATTTGTTGATAAGGTGATGCACCTACACAAAATTACATATCTGAAAGTATCACAGTCAGTTATGTAACCTACCACACCCTAGGTTGTATGTATAGCTTTTTCATAAATGTCAGTGTACAGTATTCATGTGGGTTTTCTTTGATTAGTAAATTTGTTTTGCTAAATCAGCAGAGGTTATCTAACCAGCTTCAAGTCGCACTGCTCCTAATTGAAAAGAAACTCAAGAAAAACTCCACATAGGAAACTCACATTATCTAAGAAAGGTGATTCTGAGACTGAGCAAGTTGATTAAGTATGGGTGAGCGTCTTTTTGGGTGAATCCGTCATGTCAATGTGAGGAACCAAACAACTGAGGGGTTCATTGTGAGTCATTCCCTCAACTTAAGACATTCCAGTAAATCATACGTGAACATGAACAGCTCTCTCACAAAGGCAGAAAGAAGGCCAAAAAACAGGAGAGTCTAATCTGTAATGTCATATCAAAGCACAGCCTTGAGCAGCTCCATTGAAAATGAATGAAGCACTGACTTTGTGGACATGCAATATTCTTAGTATCTCTAGTCTAAACTTTATTCTGGGTCTTCCTGTTTTTCTTTTTCTTTTATTGCTTCTGTAGTTTAAAGTTCACTATTATTTTTTAAATCATTAACATAATGTTTAGTTAAATATTACAGTATTAAAACTAGAGTTACTTATTTTACTTTGGAGACTCGTTTTTGTTTCCTGATGTTGGATGAACAGAACTTGTTTTTTCTTGATGAATTGCTTCTGCATTGTGGAGTTTCTCTGGCCTTGTGCATTTGTCTCATCTAACACATGTGTAACACAAATGGCCTTTTCTAAAAGGTTTTACAAAAATATGAAAATGTAAAATACAAAGAGTAATTAGAATAATAATTAAAGCTGCAAGCAGCGATGGTCGGGCCCTCGCACATGTGCGCACGTCGAAATGTGCATAACATCGGTCTGAATCACAAGCCATCAGCAGGTGCTTCCTGCCGATTTCTTCTTTGAATGATTTTTATGAATGGCCACGCCCACACAGTTTCCTCAAAATTCATCATTTTGATAACTTTTACTCAGGAAGTCTATGCTACACACCTACCAAGTTTGAAGTGAATTGGATAAAATCCTTAGGAGGAGTTCGTTCAAACATGACCCCTTCTCAACCAGACCGAAACAGCAAAAATGGCGATTTTCATCCTTAAATATCTCGCTTCCTGTTCATCGTAGCCCATTGCTGCAAGCGACTTTTTTGTAGGTCTTGCCATGTTCTACAATTCGGCAAGACTCTGTGTCCAAAACTGTGGCGGGGCTGCCTCAAAAAAAAGTTCAAGGGGGCGCTATGGAGCGTTTTTGCCATGCCCCCCCAAATGATATTATGCAGCCTAATTATGCAAAGTATTGGTCTTAACAACCACATGAAGTTTCAGACAGCTCTGAGGAAGTATAACACTTTTGCCCGAAAATCAGCCCAAAAGTCTGACGTGCTAGCAATTAGCATTTGCATTCACGCTCGCAATTAGCATTTGCACTAATTTTAGCATTGGCCGCTAATGTTACCAATGAGCATGTCTTTACAGCTAGCGCGTAAAGACATGCCATTTTACAGAAGTTCAAATTAAGCCAATAACTGATAAAATGGCCGCCACTTCTGCCTGCCTGCTCTAAGAGCAATTACTGCACCCACTGTCAGTTGGAATGTCAGTTGGAAATCCTGACAAAGACAGAGAGAAAATGCTGAGACCACCCCTCAAAGAGGAGGGATCTCTGGCCAAACCGTATTTCCAATCATTGAACCGAAATCACTGGGAGCATCCTGTGCCCTTCCACAACGTCTACATATTTGTTTTGTGTCGATAAGTGAAGAAATGTGTCCTTGAGAGCAATTCAGAGAAAGGTTACTTCTGCTTTCCCGCCTTTTTAACATGGCAGCCTATGAGGCTGTGGATGGGGGGTTGCTGCCGCATCTTTGCGTCTCCCGCCAAAACTATATATCTGACAGTTTTAGCAGGCAAATGTGAGTGAGACGACAAATTTTCCTACGTTTCCATGTATAAATCGTGTCTGTAGTGGTGCATTTGAGGCCACGGTAGTCGAATACGTTTTATTTTTTCACAGATTTTTCTCTCTGCTCCTCACTCTAGCTGATGATGTCATCCACTCTAGCTCAAACATTCCGCCACATACACACCCATTATAGACCCAGAAATTTTACTAAAAACCTGCTCAACTTTAAGCCTTGATAGTTTAAAAATGGTAAAAGCTGTCGATGAGTGTAGTGAATCCCTAAAGAGAAGGCACGCGTACCTACATTTTAAAGTTTAAATGAAGTCTCTCGGTGAAAGTATGCCAGAGCAGTTCATTGTTGAAAATGTCTGTTGAATTTTTTTTTTCTGGCTTTCCCATTCATTCCCTATGGGAATTTTTTGGCAGTTTTTCACGAATCTCTTAGAAAAGTAATAGCACGGGATTCGGAATCAAGACGCACATTTCGATATATAATTTGTTGGGGTCCTCTCACCGCTGTGGGCCGCATTCATCTGCGAAAAAGGGCGAAAAATTAATAATAATGCCATGAAACACGCAGAAGAACAATAGTTAATGAGTATTGTAGGCACTCGTCACTAATTAACACTGCTGCCGTCAGGGTTTAATAAGGCTGAACCTAAGTCGAGACACAGGGCAGACAGGAAAGGTTTTATACCGGCAGGAATAGAGAGATGTCGCTGGCTGCAAGCAGAAGAAATATGGGTGGAGGTTTGGCAGAGGGAATGCCAGGCATAAGAGCTGGCTGATGGAGAGGATTGTGAGACTGGAAGGCAAGCAGATTGTCCTGAAATAAAGAAAACAGGTATAAATCTCTAGATGGGTATGAAGACAGACTAACTAACTAACTAACTAACTAACTAACTAACTAACTCGATGAGGCCTGAGAGCTGATGAATAGAATCCTCAGTGGGTGGATGCTCAGGACCTTAGTGGGTGAACAGACTGGATGTTGGCTGAGACCTCCAACGGAGGAACTGACCAGACATTGGCGGGGGTGGCCAGCACAGGATCTGGTTGAGCTTTGATCATGGTGTGGGCAGCAGAAGGGATCAACATCTCGGAAACCTACGATTCATAGAGAGAAGCAGGAGGCTAGCCGGCTAGGGAACAGGAAGAGACAGGCGAGTAGTTGGCTTGGGAACAGGAGCAGACTGAAGTCTAGCCGGCTGGGAACCAGGAACAGACTAAAGGCTAGCTGGCTGGGCTAGTGGCTGGCAGCCAGCACTCTTGCCGCTGTCTGGCTCTGGAGCAAGGTCTGGCAGAAAGAGCATCAAGGAGCTGGACAAGAAGGAACTGGACAACAGGGAGCCTCAGCCTCATTGGGAGCCCACAAAGGAGGCTCTTCAGTGGAACTCAGAATACAGGGTCTGGACAGATGGGTTGTGAGCTAGTTGGCTCAGGACAGGCAGACCTACAGGCCACAACTCCAAGCCCAATTGAGTACAGGATTATGGCTGACATTCTGAGCACTAACAGGCCAGGGTGTGGATTGGAGCCTGTCATGCTGGTAGCTAGCATGTCGGGAGCAAGCAGGCCAGGTCTGAAAACTGGAAACCTGGGACTGAGCCTTGTGGGTGCTGAGGAAGGCTTTGACAGCACTTTTCCATGTGAGAGACAACGAGACTGCTTCTATTGATTATCAATAATGGCATTCTCCACATATTGAGGCAAATGAGGTCATTAATTAAGTCATACAGTTCATTAGAAGAACCTTCGTCTGCTGGGTTCATGTTTGGCTGGATCGTCTGTCACGGTTTAGTAAGGCTGAACCCAAATGCAGACAGGGGAGAAAGGGAAGGAAAAAAAAACACTGAGGCACGGCCGTGGCCATGACAACCAGTGTTGTCTCATTGTTTTATTTGTGTACACACAAACACATACTGACACACACACACTACAGCACCCTCTGGTTTTCCCTAATTCAGTACGTCTGGCATTCATGAAGATCTAAAGAATGATCGGAGCTTTCATACCTGACTGTGCTGATAGACGTGGTCCTCAGTCACGCCTCTAGTAAGACTACCAATGGACTAAATCAATTAGATGGACCATATACTTGCACAGCAGGGCTTCTATCTCTTCATCTACCACAGGTGACACACAAACACACACACACACCGTGGACGTAAGCATCGTCATACAGTGTTTGATTATTAAGGGCTCAGGAAAGAGTTAAGATTTTTAGTCACCACCGTTCAGCCCGATATGAAAGCTAAACCGTGTAATTGTTTAAAAACCTTCTAACGAGCTGCAAACCAGAAAAAGCAAATGATCACTCATTTATGTATGCAAATGTTGATGCAAACACGGCCTCTGAAACTGGCAGATGACAACAACAGGCCCCGAATAATGGAGATGTGTTCAAAGCCCTGTCGATATTTGTTCATAGGTTTAATTTGCTATTCCTGTTTTGATTTATTAATTGCTGCATTCGGCGCGTGTTGAGGCTTTGTTATTGTTGTTGTCCTTTGGCTGTTTGTCTGGACCAATTATGGTTGATCCTCCCGAGAGAAGACTGGACTCTTCAGATGTCTGCTTATAATCTATTGATTCCTTTCATCTCTGGTTGCTGGTGCTTGTGTGTTTGTGTCTCCGCACGTGCTCGTGTGTGTGTGAGAGTGTGTTTGTCAAAGACAGATGGGGGTGGGTGGATGTGTCTGTGTTGGAAATGAGTCGATCTCATTTACACTGGTCTCTTCACCCAACAGGGGAGGGAAGGTGCCTCATGCGTTGGTTGCCTCTCTGTTTCCTTCCTCGTTCTCTCTCTCTGTTTCTCACATATGCTTGTATCATTCTGTCGTTACAGTTCTCGGTCTCATACTCTCCCTATATCTTCCCATGCCACCTATATTTACATTATAACCTTCTGTTTTAGTCTGACAATCTTTGGCTGTCTACCTATTCACTTTCAATTCCTATCTTTGGCTGCTTTCTATTATTTTGTCTATTTTTATTTTACTAGCATTCACTCTGAATCTGTTCTAATCTCTTATTCCCTCACTCTTCCTCCATGTACTTACTCTGGCTCCATCTCAACTGTCTATCAGGTAGTGTTAATTCAGACTCACACTTACCAGAGTAATGAGATGTAGAAGACAAAGGCTATCGTTTAAGACTTTGTGCAACACGGTAATTGTTGCATATTAACAGCGCATCAGTTTTACAATTCATTTCTCTGACTATCATGGCCCTGTCTAATATAGCTGTTTGAATCAAAACAACAGAGCAGCTCCCGTTAAATTGAAACCACTAGAAATGAGGTGGCAAAGCAAAGTAGCTTCAACGTTACTCTTAAAGATCAGCTACAAAACAAATTGGTGTTGAAAGAATGTGTGGATTTGTCTGACCTTTTGAAGGTAAAGATCTGGATAAATTCTCAGTGCCACAGGTCTATATTGTACCCAAATATTTATGTATGTTTTGTAACTATCCAACCAACTACAGACAGAAATTATGAAGATTACAAGGCAACACTGTTCATGGCTTAATGATATAACCAATGACAGTATAAAGAATGGAAAGTGCTATTTTGAAGCTAAAAATACGTGGCTAATCTAATAATCCATCTGTAATAGCACCCACCTGTCAATCAAAGCGGCCAGGCTGTTAATTATGCATAACTTTAAGTTTTAATATCATTTGAATAGGGGAGTTGTATATAAATTCACCCTCAGTACAGTTGTCATGAACAGCAAAAATTAGCTATAGAGACCAAAACTGTTTTTTGTACCAGGCTGTAAACATGTTTATTTCTGCTGTGAAGCTAGACAACATGGGGACTTATGGAGACTGACTCATTTCTGGAGCCAGCCTCAAGTGGCTGCTTAGGGAATTAAAGTTTTTGGCACATCCACATTGGCTTAGTTCCCCTGCCACAGAGGTTGCTCCTTGGATACAACCAATCGCCTGACCTCTTTTTGCCACCATTATATGCAGTGTCTAAAATCTTTTGCATAAACTGTCCCTAACATTAGATTTTGGTCTTTTTTAAATTCCAAAATGCACTGTAACATTGGACTACAACAAACACCACAAAGAAACATGATTTTGTTTTGCACATACAGACAGTACTAGATAATCACAGTGTCAGTCAATCGCAGTCAGGAAGTATATCAATAACTGTGGTAATCAGCCATTACATACTGTATGTCCATGTACACACATGCATCAGTCTCTGCCTGTCTGTCTCTCTTTCTTCTGTGTCTCCATCACTGTAAACAGTTCTGATATGAGTGGAGGGATTTTGCTGCTACAGTGGTTGATATGACTTGAAGTGATAAGCTCCCAGAGTAGAAAATCAAGCGCTGTCTGCTCTCTTTACCATGATCATGATCCCATCACCTCACACTCATTATACAATTTAGAGCAGTCATTTTGATCAATCACCACCCATTGTAGCGTCACTGTAGCAACCTTGAGCCTTTCACAGCCTTGGGCTTTTTAAATAACTGCCTTAGAGAAAGTGAATAGAACCACAATGATTCTGTCTGTCAAACATTTTCCCTCTGCACTCACACCCTCGCTTTTCTGTTTCTGCATGTTTTTTTGTTGCCTGGACAAATGTAATTATCTGCATTTGTGTGCATATATGTATCTGTCTATATGCAGATACCATATGTATCTTGACATCTTAATGCGAACACAGCTTATAATACTTTCAACAGAACAATGGCAATTCATATTTTGTGACAATAGGAGAACACAATAAATTACATGTTTGCTGTGACGCGGCACTTTTTGTTTTTCGACATCAACTTTCTGATTTCCCGCTTCACTTCAAACTTGTCCTTGGTTTGTCAAGTTTGGCAGTTAAGCGAAGGTGTTGTTAGTGTTGGACGCCAAATTGTTTTAGCAGTAATTGCATTGTTTCACCGAGCTGCCCTAAAAACTACAGTTTTGTACAAATGTTTTGTTTCATTACGTTTTAAAGGCGGGCATAAAAAAGAGAGAGGGAATCAAACACCTTGGGGCAGAACTTGATTCTTCAGCAATAACAGTAAAAAGGCTTTGTGGCAAAGCAAAGCAAAGAACCATAGAGTGCAATTAAGGAGGCTTTAATCACTTCTGACGGCTCACACCACATCTGTTTGTATGGATGTGTGCGTGTGCTTTTCTCCATCTTTATGAAAAGCAGCACAACAACATGACTCTTTCTGTGTACATGTCTGTGCTTACATTATGCGCTGTTTGTGTGTGCATGTGTCATTGTGTGTTTGCATTATACTGAGCTTCAAGATGAATGCCACAAGGATGGTAATATTTTAATTGGAACTCTTTAGTGAGAGCAAACAGGAGAGGGAATGACACAAAAACAAGGAAGATGAAGGCACATGGTGACAGCGTTACCCTCAATAAATAGAGCTCGGACATTATTTCAAATAAAGCCAACGTTTGAATTAATGTAAGCAGCAATGAGGAAAAAGAGTCTCTATAAATCAGACAGCATGTAGTCCTTGTGACCGACTAAGCTCTCCCTCTCTCTCTCTTTGCAACTTTACCCAAGCTTCTCTGGTGCATCATTTAATGGCTTTGCCCATGAGGTGTAGGAGGTGGGAAAAAAGCAGAGGTGAGCAGTAGATGAGAAGAGTGCGAACAAAGTTTTCTCACATACAACCAAAGTACCCAAAGATATATCAAGCTTCTGTAAATTTGGGGGTACAGATGCCCCCTGAGTGCCCTATTCGACAAGGTCAGGTTCGTTACTGATTATATTTTTTACATTCCCTACTGTGCTGCAGTCTCCTGGAGCGGGGGAATGCACAGTGGTGCCACAACACTGCATAGGGACAAAGTCACTTACTTGGATGAGTCAGTCTGTGGGTCTGTTTAGGCAGCCACGTGAAGCCGCTCAAGCAATACATGAGTAGAGGAAGTCCCCGCGTAGGATCATTCCATGACAGGATGTGAATTCCAAATAACCCTGGGTGCCTGTCACCCAACTAACACCTTCTAAGAGGTCGTCTCCATATGTGAGTTTGGGCTCCCTGCCTCTTAGCCAGCACCCCAACCAGTCAATCACCACGCCAGTTGGCTAGGAGCAAGGGTTCACCCCTCCTCCTCCTCCTCCTCCTCCTCCTTCTCTTCCTCTTCCTCCACCCTGCTACCACAAGGTCCCAGCTTCCAAGAGGGACAAGCCTCACCACTCCAGCTCCATGTGTTGGAGGGGAAGGTTATCTTAATTATGATTTCCTGACAACTGGAGTCTGTTGACCTAAACAATGCTTTGGTAGACAATAGGGATGTTATTTCCACGATGCCAGGTGGCACATTGCTGTAGAATGGTATGTCCTCACCTCCATCTATTTGATGACCATTAAAGTGAACTACATAAAGTCTGAAAAGTTGCACAATAGGTGCAATCATGTGTGAAAGTAAGTGTTAAATAGCTCTAAAGTATTATATCACCGAATGTATTCTACAAAAATGACCCCTTTGAATTCTTGATTTTGAGTGGCTCCATACTTTACTGGAGGAAAGGTTAATACAGTATTGTACTGTTCCACTCATGGCAGTCATTTCAAAAAGTTCATTTTGCAGTGACAAAGTGTCAGACAGGCTGACAGCAGTTTACAGCTTCTGTCTGTAGGTCCTTCATTGTTTTGTGATTTACTTGTCACTGAGTAAAAATAATATGACTTTTCTATACCATAAAATACCAGGTTTTAAATCATTTTGATGCTACACTGACTTGCAATCAGGTGTATGTCTCTAGAATTCCTGCTCTGTGTCTCATACATTTGTTCTTGCATTATGCAATTCAGTGCTCAGTACTATCACCTGAGAGAAAAACATAACACTTTACAGCCAACTATTTCACTGATTTCGGTGAAACTGGATCATATTTTATGTAGAAAATGTTTTCTGGTTTTCCTTCTGATATCCTCCAGCTGCTCTGTTTCAACTCTCTGATTTACAGAGTTCCCTGATGGACAGTAAAGTGAACTGATATGAACTGTAGCTGCTGTTAGTTAATGTTAGCTCAGTGTTGACGGCGGTGGACTACTGGGAAGATGAGGTTTTCAGATCCGGGGCGTTGAGCCCATGTCAAGCCAAAACCAGAGCCAGGTAAGCAGTACCCATCCAGCAGCCATTATGGACAGTGTGATAGAGGCAAAGAGAATAAAGAGGATGCTGGCTCGCTTACAGAATAGTGCCCACAGCATCCTTATTTAACACTGCTTTATCTGTGAAATGCAAACTCAAGAAAAATGTAAATATCACGTGATAACACGTGATTTTTTTTCAATATGTTACCCTAGAGGAAATGACATTTCTTAGCACCCTGTGGCATTAATTTACATAATAATGTGAAATGGTGACATTAATGTCAATAATTGTGCAGAAAAAGTGTATTTTTATGCAGGTGTCTTTGCTATGTGCTACTAATAAGCATTCGTTCACTTGAGAAGTTGAACATGTCACAGTGATTAAAGTTAAGCAGCTGGAGTGCATGTTTAAAATTCTTGCACTTTGTCACATCTCTACTTCCATCACTGCCTGGTCCCTTATTCCCCAGCCCCTTCACTTCTTCCCAGGCTTCTTTACTCGTTGTTGTCTTTGATACGTATTCCTCTCTGTGATTCCGTTGCTCCCTCCATCCCTCTTCAGTCTTAAGACAGCTTGGGCTGAGGAGAACTCTGCTGTGGGATAACTTCATTACAAAAGAACCAGGGGAATCGAAAGTTGAAAGACAGGAGGGGGGGATGGGAGAGATAAGTAGCAGCGTTGTTATAAAGCTGTCTTCCTTTTATGCCTTCATTTCATCTCTCTGCTCTTGTCCTTCACTAATAGAGAGATAGTCTGACATTAAATAAAGAGACACTCACCTTCTCCAGGGTTCTACACAAACAGGAATCTCAGTTCAGTGCTTTAGATAAGGATGTACAAAAGTGATCATATTTTCATTGAATTCTTGTTGGTTGGGTTAGTCTTTGGTAGTGTATCCAGCTATGAAGCAATGCTAATACTTTAGAGAACAAACGAGATTTTTATGTCCCAAGGCATGATGAGAGAGAAAAAGAGAAAACTGTGATGTATGTTTGATATTTTACCTTTTTTCATGTATCTTTTCTATGATGGCAGCCTCATTTGCCTTTCGGGAAGCTTGAGTCGCTCATGATGCAACCAACAATCAAGTGCTTACTTCAAACGGTTTTGTTTATGAGCTAGTTAATCATCTTCCCCCGCCAATATCTTAAGCATGTTTGCTCCCTGTTTCCACCGTTCCTGTATGCCACCCCACCCCCCCTCTTAAGGCAATGTGTTACTACTGTAATGAAGTATAATAGGGAAGAAGAGGAGATGTTTAAAGCTCAGTCCGTGGGGCTATGAGGCAATAATCCCAGTATCATTTAAGTTTCTTTAATTGAATCCCAACAGGCAGAAATAAGTCTATAAAGTCAGCCGTGTGTGTGTGTGTGTATGTGTGGTGTGCGGGCGCACATGTCAGTGTTTTTGTCTTGTAGTTGCAGTGTAATATCCTTGTCTGGTTGAAAGATATTTCTCTCACAAAAAGGTTTTGCAAACAAGAGGAACTTGAAGACACTTTGCCCCAAGGCAGCAGGTCTATCATCCCACTCACTTACACATGCATTCGTCTTTTGGGGTTCACAACTTCAAGAGTTGACAGAGGTGGAATGGTAGAATGTAGTGTGATCAGCCCTACATATATATATATATATATATATAAATTTAATCACTCGCTGTATCACATGAAAATTACTACCACTGATTATATCGAAGTGTTGTAAGACTGTTAATTGGGATTAGACCATGCATGGATTAAAGGCAAGATAAAGCAATGAAAAGTGCTCCACGACTCTTAGATGAGACGAGAGCTGATTCTAGAAATGTTTTTATATTCTTGGAAATGATTACAACAACTGGGAAATATATTTCACGCTGCGGTGTGTAATGGTAATAAAGTAAGAAAACACGTAATGGTCAATCCAGTATGAACGCACACAGCGCACGCTTTGCATTTGGGCTTTAAAGATTAAAACCAAAATGTTGCCCAAAGCTAATCACCTACAAATGCACAAACTGTATAAAAACACAGAGCATGGAAGCGTGGATGCATGGAGAGAGACAGAAAAAGACTCAACAAACTGGTCAAGAGGTCCTACTCTGTCCTGGACTATCCCCTAGACTCCATAGAGGAAGTGGGGGACTCCTCTCACCTCCTGCATGAGACTATGGAGGCCTTTGGATCCATATCCAAAATGTACTAAACATTGCTGCCTTTACAGTTTTCATTGATGTACTAATGATCTAATGGTGCCCATCCTAAAAATAGTCTCAAGGCAAGTTTTCACTAAGGAAAGGTGGCAAGTCAGGAAAGTTACAGCATGAGCAAGCATATCTTTTGTCATTGTTTAGAATTATAATACTTCTACAGTTTATTGGTTCCTCCCTTTGTCCCTCTGCAGGGTAGGTGCCACTATAGATCATCTACAATAAAGCAAAACCCAGAGCAAGGTGGTGGTGGGAATGTAGTGTTTAGCTCAAAGACACTTTAGCAGGGAGGGTGGATTCTCCCTGACAAGGTGTGAAGGTGATGTGTTTCCCACTTTGTCTTCTTGTTTCCTTTTTTTTTTCTTCCTCCTGTCAAAAATACATTAGTGTTTGGAAGCATTTGCTTCGGGTTTAAAAGAGGCATGGTTAGGTAACAAACACCTTTTTTTAAGGGTGAGCGCACATCCACACACACACACACACACACACACACACACACACACACACACCAGGCGCACAAAGTCGAGGGAAAAGAAATCAAACAATAGGCCCAACGGTGGTGGCATTGTGTAGGAGACCTTGAGAGCTGTAATGAAACACAGAAAATGTGCATATGGATTATAAACATTTCATTAAAGCGAGTTTACTGTTCCAGGTTCTTCATTTACGTGTGTCCTTGTCTCTGTCTCCCTGCTGTCACTCTTGAGTCATAAATGAACTCACCAAATGGCTTGTGGATGCTCAATAAGTAAAAAATAGAATCGCATTATTAATAGCCTCTGTCACCTTTAGACTTTTCATCAAATCAAAAAAAAAAACGAAGAACGAAGTCTCTCTGAAGTTATTTCACAGGAAATACTGACTGCCGTTTTTCTCTGCTTCTTACTACCTCGCTCCGGTTACTAAGCCGAGAGGACCGAGAAGCACGTTGAGTGGCGCTAATCAAATGCAGGTAATAACAGGGTCTTGTAGCAAAGATGGAGGCCCGCAAAGTCCTTCTGCTTTTCTCACTCATCCTCAAAAAAGTTCTCACCTTCAATCTTGCGCTGTCACCTCTGTACGAACGACAGCTTTTTACCTCAACCTTTCAGGACGAACGCCTGCTCTCATTCATTATTGCTATGTTTTCTTTCCCCCGTCAACGGCAAAGAGTCCAGCGTCTTTCACCTTTTTATTATTTACAGTTCATTCAGTCCTTGAGTGCAAGAAACTGGAAAAATATACCAACGCAGAAATGACTGCACTGTTTTTATGTCAGTCTGATGCTTTTTCTCTCTCTCAGTTTTTTGATTGACATGACAGGACCGTGTAAGCTCATCAGCACTGGAGGAATGGAATGTCCCTATGTGAGAACGTTTGTATCAAAAGAACCAGCAGAATTCTGTATATTTGCAACCCATTTCCCACATTTCATTTGATGAAATATATGTAATAGATATCGTTCAGTCAAAAGGATCAAGGTTTTGCCTTGAAATATTATTCAGGTAGAGGGGTTTAAGTGCTGTTCATTGTGACCATATAGACATCGATGAAAGGTGCTGGCACTTGAAAACATTACGGTGCTTTCACCGTCTCCACAACCGGTATTTGCCTGATGCATATTCAGCTGCAGAATAGCGATGACTGAGCTAATTCACTTCAGATAATTGAGTGAAGTGGATTCTGTTGTGTTATTTCAGCCATCCCTTGTCTTCTCCATCCCACATTTTTCTTTTCTTTTTTTTCTAACCATCCACAGGAGCAATTATGGCTGTGATCCATTGAACAATACAGACAGCATCCGCCCCCTCCCCTCCCTTACTCTTCATTAGGAGAAATGTATGGTTTAGATGCTTTTTGAGCATCTGAAGGAAACTTATGAGGTTACCATGGAGATAAGTTGGATAGGCTGCATCTATGACATCCATACTGCACGCACTCAAGCCATGACAGTGTGTTGTAGTGTACCATGTGACATTCTGGCCTTGCTTATATTGGCAAGTACATTTTTTCCCCTCCTTTTCCTTTCTCTTTTCTCATTTTCTTTTTCTGGACTAATTCTGCCCCCTACTGGGTCTAGTTATTATTATTTTATTTTTTTTTATTTGTTCAATGTTATTCTAATTTTTTACTTTACAGCACAATCAGCAGCTGTTGAGTGTAGCTTTCAATATGCAGTCTTGTCTTTAACAAGATTTCATGTCCTCACTCAGGGAAGCGCAGCTGCAGAATGTGCTGCTCACGTTCATAGTGTCTTTCCAGTGTCACATTCAGTGAGGACGGAGCATTCGGAGCCATCTGTTGTGACTTCACATGCGATGTGATTTCACAGGCTGCTTTTACTGCCTGAAACTATGCTGGCCTCCTCCGCCTGTCTTTATGAGACGTATCAAGGACAACTAGCTAGTAAAGTGTGTTTGTGAATATGTGTGTGCACTTGCGCGTGGCTCGTGTGCGTGTTTATGTGCAGAGAGATTGCAGGAGAGAGGGAGAAAGGGAGAGGGGGCACCGTCTATTGCCTTGTAACAAAAGCTGCTCCTGTTAAATTATCCATCTGAATACACATAAACACTGAAATGCATCATTTCCAGAGGTAGGCAGAGACATGCCACCATTACTCCGTTCCAGCTACTTGACTAGATTTGTCAAATATTTGTCCTCTAAATAGCTTCACTGGACTATTGCATCGTGCTTATTCAAGTATATATTGAAATAAACTGCTTTGCAATGTGTGTATTCTTCTGCCATTGTAGCATTAAATCCTTTTGAAGCTATGCTACTTCTCGGTTGAACATTCATAAATGTTCTAGCACAGCCTAAAGTTTTGGTGACAGGTGCACAGAATTACCACACACACATTCAATCACTGAATTACAGCATGTTTTGTGAGTAGACCTACATGACATCATGTTCTTATTTTAGGTCAGTTTATCTGATAAAGATACAGACTGATTAAAAAGTGAAATTGGATGTACTTTCCTTTGCATGTTATGATACAAGGAGGAAGTCTTTTTTGAACCCCAGGAGCAGACTAAAATGGCATCCATAATTGACAGAGGTATGTCAGCGCTCAAGAATTCTGAAGCAGATTACAGCCTAAAAATCCCATTAAGAACTTCAATTGAAGGGACCTGGCATAAGTCTAGTTTCTCTGCTGACATCTTCACTCTGATGTTAATACCGCATTCACGTCATATTAAATTTACCATAAATATGAGCAGCCAACTGGGAAAAAATGGGCATGTCAGCCTCCTAGTGCTAATTACAAAGAGGATGTGTGGGAATTTTGTTGGCTCCGATGTCTCCCACTTGGCATTACAAACTGCGAAAAGCTTGTCAGCTGGCAAACACAGCAATAAACCCACTGATGTCAGCAGTCCAAGGTAATGCAAATTAAAATTATCAGTTATAATCACACTTATATAATCAGCTCAAAAAGCAGTAATGTGATTTTGTTTGTGTTGGACTTTAATTCAGACATAAACTGTGTCGAATTTAGTCAGTCCAAAGAGGTCTCTCCAATCATTAGCAAACAGAAAGATTAATTAAAAATAAATAAATAAATAATTGTCCGCCAGAATTAAAGAAATTGGGCAGTTGTAACTTGGACATTAGTAATTGATTTGGGTTGAGTTTGCTGCTTTGGGAAATCTTGCACCTTTAATTGTTCCCATTACAGAACTGCTTCCTGCTTGCTGATCATATCAAACAAGTACAGACAACACAAACTTTGGAGACAGCTGAAAGAAATGAAAAGTTGTTTTTACCTTAAAAGTTTGACTGTTATTTTCTTCATAGTGTAAGAAGTGCAAAGACAACCAACTACAATTAATGTTAGCTCTCGCTAATGACTAAACATCCTCTTTGGGCTCTTCTCATCTGCCACTATGTCCACTGAGGCTGCTGATCTTAATTTCATTACCCACTTTCCCAGCTCCGGTTCTGGCTCAAGACCAACTCCGCTTCCCGTCAGCATTACCCTATGCCACTGGCCTGAAAAACCCCCAAATGGTGGTCTAAAATCTCGGTGGTACTAACCAAACAGAAACCTCAGGTGCTGGGAAATGAAGCCAATGCAGAAGTGCTAAAAACTGTAATTCCTCGAGCGGCCCCTTGAGACAGGCTCCGAAAGTGAGTCAGTCTCCATAAGTGCCAACTTCACAGCAGAAATAAACATGTTTACAGCCTGGTACAAAAAACTGTTTTGGTCTCTATAGCTAATTTCTCTGTTCATTAGAACTGTACTAAGGTGTCGCCGCTTGATTGACAGGTAAGTGTCATTACAGATGGCTTATTAGAGCACCCAGGCATAATTCGGCCCGCCTCAAGTCCACCCATGATCCAAGTCTTTGCCAATAATTAGATTAGCCAGAAGGCAGAAGAAACAGGACATTCGACATGGCGGCGTTCAGTGGCACATATGTTGGGTTTCAAAACAGCACTTTGGAAACCATTCTTTATACTGTCATTAGTACAAACAGTAACACTTCCCTAGTACCTGGAGTTCATAGTCTGAACAGCCTGACTAGCAAACTGAGAAAACATTAGCTAACAGTAGTTATAGCTGTTATAAAAATTAGGATTATACTGGGGTGCAGATGTTTTAACTCATATAGATAGTGTGTGCGTGTCCTATTTTTTGCATGTCGCGTCCGCTTCCTGTGTTTACTGAGGCTGACAAGGAGTGACAATTATAAAAATAGTACAAGGACAAGAGAGACAGGTTAGGGAAGTATCATTTGGATATGAAACATAATGCTCATTACTGAGCAGAAAACCAAAAAACGACGTTATGATATAGTATAGTGGGGAGGTGTCCGAGACAGCCAATTTTTAAGAAATCTATAAGAACTTACTGTTAGAGCTCCTCAGGGAGCCTTTTCTTTGTAACCCTTTTTGTGTGTTGAACTGTTAACCGCTCCTTCTTGTACAAGAATAGTAAATTCAACTTAAACTTTCATACTTTGAATCCAGTCTTCCGTATTCAAGGGTTTTTCTTCAAAAAAATTCCCATAACAATAGCTTACAGCAATTTACTGTCTATCAGATTTCTCCAAGATCAGTTCACTAAGAGTTGATGCACAGCACCCAGACGTCATCAGAGGGAAAACCAGAAAACATTTTCTCCATAAAACACAATCCAGTTCCACTAAAATCAGTGAAATAATTGGTGGGTGTGACTCAGTGGTGTAAAGCACAAAGATACATACAGTGTGAGAACAGACATACAAATGACCAGCATTCAGCTGATTATGTGTCAGTGTAGCATCAACATGATTTAAAACGTGTCATTTTATGGTGGAAAAGTTACACAATGTTAGTTTAACAAAGTCAAACTTACCTGCACCTTTTAGATCATGCAGTCAGCTCTGACTCAGCTGCCTTGTGACTGTGAAATGCTTTCTTTGAGTTGCATGAAACAACATTGACTCATCACATACCTATATTTTTGTATTTTCATCATATTAATACATTCACCTGCATGCACAATATGTTTAGCCTCTGCAGAGAATCAGTACATTTCTCCTGATCTCATGAAGTTTGCAGTGATTCCATAGTATATTCCCACAAAATATCATGTACGTTAGACGCCTCTTTCATTCCTCCTTGTGTGTTTTAGATCCATCTCTCTGTGGGTTCAACTGCTCTTGGCTCTGCAGGGATCCAGTTGCACATTTCCACATCCTCGTGTGACTCTAGAGGCGTCGTACGTTCATCACTAGACTGTTTTCAGCCCGGATGATGAACAAACACAACCAGAGAAAAAAGAGCACTCTGAGGGCGGAATCTGCAGAAAATAAACCCTAAATGAATGTGAGGATGTCTCAGCAACACATGCCTTCATTATTGTGATATAATGTTTGTATAATCTTTTTCATGGAGGTTGTGTTTTCCAGAAACCGGAATGCCAGATGCCGATTAAACATTTCTCCTTTTTTTTCTGTTATTGCGGTACAAAAGGCATGAACACATAACAGTTTGTCCTTGTGTATACTTCTGCTCCTGGAGGAGCATTTATATCCTTCCCTACATATATACAAATGAGGTTTTTTCTTCACTTGTTGTTTTATTTTGCATATTATCCATGGAAAGAGAGATATTGGCTAGAGATATGAATATTTTGGGGGCATTTTATGCTTTTAGCTGACAGATGACAATTTGCTTTATTACTTTACTTTATTGCACCGGGATAATCCAATCAGGAGTAATTGGTACATTAAATACAAACAACAAAACAATGGGAGGAGAGTTAATATATCGGTAATCGCAGTCGGTTGCTCAAGTGTACTTGTGTCTAGATTTTAATTTACATTCAAGGGCACCTGTGGCATTTTGGCAAGAAGTTTGCTATCCCCCAGTCAGCTGAGGCCTCTCTGTGTGGAGTTTGCATGTTATCTTCGTGTCCACTTATGGGTTCTTCCGGGCACTCCAGCTTCCTCCCACAGTCAAAAGACAAGCAGTTTAAAGGTTAATTGGTGACTCTAATTGTCCGTAGATGTGAATGTGAGTGTGAATGGTTGTTTGTCTCTGTGTGCCCTGTGATGAACTGGTCCAGGGTATACCCTGCCTCTCGCCCAGTGTCGGCTACGATCGGATCCAGCCCCCTGTAACCCTGATGAGGACAAGCAGTTATTGAAAATGGATGGATAGTTTGTTCTTCTGCAGATCTGTCCAAGCTATTCCAGAGCTATATTAATTTTACCAGTTGTACCAGTTGTTACCACGATTTGAATAGAAAGCAGTAGACTTGAAGGTAAGATAGGAGGCGCTTGATATTTCTGATTTGAGATATTGTCCCCAACTAATCCTAAAATAAACCTTGAACTGACCGTTAACTGGGTGAAGCTCCTTGACCAGCTGGCTGTGATTTCTCCTCTTTCTGAGGGTCTTATGTGCCCATATGGATCTCCACTTCCCTTTATCCAGCCTACTATGTGGGCGAAGCCTTTCGCCCTCAATCAGTGCCTGAGCAAGTGCCTTCCACCGGCTATGGATCTGTGTGTTTACTTCAGGTGATCCAATGGTTACCTAGCAACAGTTCTTTCTTTTTTTAATAGTAGACTTTAACAAAAAAAAGGTAGTGAGGGGTGTCTTGTGTTTTTAGGGGATGGAGTCCACATAAACAGTTCTGTCGGCAAACAAGGGTCAGTGCGACACATGGATTGCACATGGATGCACTGGCAGTAGTATCTTTGACTCTGTGCTGCCAATACCAGCCATTTGCATTTATCAATTCTTCAGTCTTTATGTGGTCTTTCAGAGTCAGGCTTTTCATCAAACATTTAGCTCTTTTAACATCTGCTGCTTGCTTACATTTCCTCTTTTTGTCATTTTTAGTAAGTAATAATAAACTATATATATGCTCCTAATGAACTGTGTTAGAAGGTAATTCATGTATATACTATTCAGAAAAATAAAGGTCTATGTACATTTTCCCTGTGGCTCATCAAAGCTGAGGCTAAACAAGTCATTTAAAACACAGACAGGGTGTGTTGGAATGCATTTTCTCAATTTGATGATATTTTCTTGTGCTTTCACAAAGAGTAAGTAGGCTTCTTCATTAAATTGTTTCCCTGTCATCTGTTTTTACGATCTGAAATCTGCGCAATGTCTTATTTTGAAAAATGGGCTATTTCTGTGTCTGACTTCCTGCCAGCTATGTGCTGCGTATTCTCCATGGGGCCACAGCGGACACTTCTGAAGTGTAGCGTTGTGCCCAGTGCAATCAAGAAGTGACAGAGTCAAAGCCGAGCTAAAATGTGGGGGAGAAAGAGACGGGGGATGACAAGCAACACAGGTCTCCAGCTGGACACAAACCAAGGACACTGCTGTTTATGGTGAGCACCTTAACCCTTAGGCCACCAGGCCAACCCAGCACAAAGAGAACAATATAAATCTGTAGTAATCTATGAAATGAAACAGAGGAAAAGTAATCAGTTCTCTAACCAAAGACAACTCAGTGTCAAACTATACATCTTCATTGGAAATTCTGTCTATCTTTTTTTGTTAGGGAATGCAGGCAGATTAAGTATTTCACTGAAATCCTTAAATCCATTCATTTCTCACTCTTTACGACCCCACGCCCAGGCTGTGCAGATATTGTGAAGGATGCTATATATATAGAACAAGCTATGGGACATGGGTAATGTCACCAACAGGTGACAAAGAGGGAACATCACCAGCCGTCATTGTCAGGTTGACACCTCCCAGTGTCATTGAGCACACATAAACGCTTTACATGTATATTGGTGTAAGATTATCTTCGCCAATGTTTAGGTTGATATACAGTTGTTGAATAAAGTGCACATATTTGTCAGTAGTTGCTATAAGTTCTGAGTTCATACACGCAAAATTCATTTGTCATGCTCAACTGCTTATAGAAATAATAACCCTAATATTAAAACCATTCATTATATAAATTGGCAGTACTTGACTTAATGAACTGTTGTGCATTACAGGAAGATTCTAAGATTCTAATTCAAAAATCATCAAGACAAACATGAATAAATATCACTTAATAAGAATAATTAAAGCCTCTAATTAGCCATATAATTGTGTCATACTACACCTTGATTCCTCATGACAGATATTTGAGGTTAACAAATGAAACAAATTGCCATTAAATCTTTGAAATGGAGCCAAACAATGTGAAGCCCCCGGCCTTTTGGTGGACAGATAGAGAAATGTACTGTCTCTGATCTCACTGCCTCCTGCCGCCATTGACTGCAGCCTTCAGCTTCACAAGATGATTCGTCTCATCACACACACATCGTGGGATGGGGAAGAGGGGGCGCTGCCTTAGCCTTCATGGGTGAGTCCGGTGGGTAAGTATTTATTTGTGCTTTTCTTTGTGTGACTACCTCCACCTTTCATCGCTTACAAAAGCACAGCCTTAGTGTGTCTGTTTTGATGGTTCTGCTTTGTATTTGTATGTCTGATCTGTCTGGCTCGCAGGACTGAAAAGGTTTTTTGGGGGGAGAATGTTGTCTCCTTAAGCACACAATACTATAAGAAAAAGTCTCTTTGGTTCAAGCTCTATCTCTTCCTTTCTCCCTCACTTGCTCACATCCCTTTTGTTGGTCTCTGTAAATATCTGTTCAGTCTGACTGTACCAGCCTGACCTTGATGGTGAACCCACCGGCACTGACTGAGAATTAGAGGTGGCTGTGGGAAGTAAAAAGTAGCTGAATACTGAGCTGTACACATTTAACCAGGGCAAGTGAAGAAATTCTTTTTTTCCAGGCCGCTCGCTCTGCAATAATGCAACAAGCATTTAATACAGCACAAAAAGCACACATACAAGATAAATAAGATTTCCTTGGTGGCAGAAACATACACTTTGAAAGACAGCTATGATATAAACCTAGAGCCCTGCTTAACAACGGCAGTGTTTGCTGCTAAATGAAAAGTCCATACTTGTCATCTGTGTTTTATTAAAGATGAAAACAATTGTTGAATGAGTTAACAGTGTTCCAATACTGAGACTGGAGTAACTTTGTTTGCTCATGACGCTGTCACAACACGGAATAAGATTTTTAGCCTGTAGGCAAAGGGGCTCATGAGGGTGACTGGTGAGATGTTGCCATAGATACAGTAGCTATTATAGTGATAAAAGCTAGACTCATGCACCAGTAAGCTTTTTTTTTAGATTTTTTGGGATAAAACCAACAAGTGGCATACATATATGTACCAACTTCAAATCAAAATATGTGTGTTATTTTTCCCTACAGTGAGCTTTGAGTTTAACACTGTGTAGCCTAACCAAAGAGAGGTGCAGTGTAGCATGGAAGAGAAAACATCACACTGGCCAGGAGGGGTGCAGGGAAAACAGGTTGGCTTTCATTTTCAGTCACCAAACAAAAAGAAATAACATGAAACAGAGTGAAAATGGATTGAACCCTTTGCTTCCTCTTGCCACCTCAGTTGGGGTGCAAAACCAGTCAATTCTCTCCCAGCCCCGTCACATACATATACTCCGAGGCTGCCTCGCCAGTTCAAACTGGTGTATTAAAGTAGAACTCTAGAACGGAGAGTCGACAGTGTTAACAATAAAAATACATTATGTCTTCATTTGTTTGTACCAACAAAGTCTTATTGGATTCTTCAATGTATAAACAGAAATATTGTAAATGCAAAATAAAGCAATTACATGTACAACATGTAATATTTAACTTAGTTATCTGAGGTTTCTTAATGCATTCAGTATTCAATTAAGTCAAAGTAGCCTCCTGTTGAGGTGTGCTTCCTGTTTAAACATCAGCCTAAGGGGGAGGTGTTTAGCTCAGCTGGTAGAGCAGCCGGCCCATGTGCGAAGGCTCAGTCCTCGCTGCGAAAGCCAAAGGTTCGACCTGACCTGTGGTTCTTTCCCGCATATCATTCCCTGTTTCTTTCTCCCCACATTTCCTGTGGGGAGAAACTCTTCAGCTGTCTCTGTCAAAATAAAAGCTTGAAAAGGCCCAAAAGATAATCTTAAAAAAAAAAAAAAAAAAACTTAAACAGGTTACATTTTCACTACATTATACAATGTTTTTAATATGTTTTAGAAATGCAACAATGATGTGTTATAAAAGTAAAATAAAGAATTAGTTAATAAAGAAGATGGCCTAGCATTCAATGAGGGAGTTGGTGATTCCCCACAGCGTTAAATCCAATTTATCTAATCAGATTTTAGATCAGTAAAGATTTTTATTATAGGTGCAGTGTGTAGGATTTATTGACATCGAGTGGTTAAGTTGCAGATTGCAACCAACTGAATACCGCTCACTTAACCGTCCCACTCTAAGCATGAAGGATAAACTATAGTGGCCGGTGAGCTGATGATTGTTTTGTCCGTTCTGGGTTTGTAGAAACATGGCGGTTCGACGGACCCGCTTATATTCCATTTCTGCCTATACATTTTCTTCAATGTTACACACTGGTTTGTTGACATGACAGCTGAGAGTGGAAGTAACACTTCCACCGTTGTCTCTGATGATCATTTACAAGATTTTTTTGTCTTGGAAAAAATGTTGGCAACTCAGTGTCACCACCCCTCAAGATTAATGTTTTCAGAAGGAAGAAACCTTCTAATTATGATGTCCCCATTGATATTGGATGTAAAAATTATGTCTATTTATAGTTTTCTACAAACAAAAAGTTGAGGAAATACTTCATGACATTTTACGGTGCAGGTGATATCATCATGATACAGTAATACCTTTCCTATTACATCAGGCATACATCAGCTGACATAATATTGTTGGTTTTATCAACACAAATGCTAATATTGGCGCAATTAACTCCTTCAAAGTTGGATGCAGTTAAAGGGTGCCTGATTAGGCACTGGTTCATCTACACTGCATTGCTGTGGTCGCAAGACTGAAGCCAGCAAAGTAATGATGCAGAATATCTAATAGCTATGATGTGTATGCAGAAGATTCAGGTACTTAGGCCATTAAATAGCAGTGAGGTTACATCCCTCCTCCTATAATTGTTCCTGACAGTGCTGCAGAAAGTTTGACGCCTTTGTGTGTTTTCTGTTTTAAAGGTAAAGAAAACTTCTTTACGGATGGAAGGAGTCACGCAGTCAGTCAGTGTTCCTTTGCTTTGTTGTTAGCAAGTTAATAAATTTGCTAGTTTATGTGACTTCAGTCTTTTGTAGTTGTCTCTGTGCCAATCGTTATTTCTCTTACTCTCACACTCTCTCTGACACGTACACACACAGCTGTCTATGAATCCCTAGAGACCAATTTGCTCCTGCAGCTGGCATACTGTAGGTGGTACAGGCCATGGGGCATTTACCCATTTACCAAAGTAATGAGGCTTACTACTATTCATGGATCTCTTACTCCTCCACTTTAAAAAAGAGAGCTGAATGCTCCCCCACTTTCTCCCACACACAGTGAAGGAAAGTTTTTTTTGTTGACTTTGGCTCAACCTTAGTCAAATAATTCCTGTAGCATAAAATCAAACTGGACTGAAGGGCAATTTAGCACCGTTCTAAGGCACAATTAGCACTAAAGGAACAAGTCCTCAAACAGGGCTTTGGAGGATGCACGCTATGGCAGTTTTGGTCTCCACACAAGCACTAACACAACAGCACAACATGAAAAGAGGCAGTAGAGCAAACCCTCAGGTCAGAACCTTCAGCTTTGCTCTACCACTTGAGGTGTGCCAGAAAAGGATTTGCTCTGCAGGCTCAATAAAGGAGCAAAGAGATTAGTATTACCTGAAAGAGTGCAGTAATTTTAGGTTGTTAAGGTCCCAAGTGCATCCATTATGTCTCTGACATATCCTGCCAGAATGTATTTTTCCATGGCAGAACAGCAGCTGACAGTAAACACAAATCTTTTACTGCTGGTACTGAGAAATATCACCAACAGTTGTTTGCATCCATTCTGGAGAGACCTCCTCCTGTGGAACTATTGACGGGGCCTTGACATAAGTGGAGGTGGCAAGGTCATATAGCACTGTGTACTGCAGTGACAGCAAAGAGACACTGACATTTAAACCAGTGCAAGCACCCCTCAGCTAGCAATTGGTTGACAGAACAGCTTGTGCACATAACCCACTGAGTTGACTGGATAATAATTAATTAATTAATAATTAAGGTGTCGGCATAGGAATAATGAGGAGATTAGAATGATGATTGTCCTCCTGCTTGCTTCGGGTAAAAGCTTTTTTATCTTAGAGGACGAAGTTACTCGACATTTTCCCAAGAGGGAGACACGCATAAAAAGAATAAAACGAGCATGCGGCAAAAAATATCTTACATAGGAACTACAACAATCAAGCATGAGGACACATACAGTACAAAGCATATAAAATTGCAGACACAGTGCTCCGATAAAAAGTACGTGCAACAGTGGACATCACACCCCATCACAACCTTAGGCCCCATTGTGGAAATCACCAGCCTACAGCTCGCCCCTTGTGTTCAGGAGACCAATAGGCATCAGCACAAATGAGTTTCTGTAGCTATTAGTCATGATAGTGGACAGTATATACAGAAACCAGTGGTAGGAGTTGAAACTTATGCTGAAGTCAGGAAGAATGTATTATTGAGTAGGTGCATGTTAAGACAGCTGAGGGGGAAAAGGGACTAGAAGATTCAAGCAGACAAATGAAAGCAACTTGCAGTCCCACCAGAGATTGTCAGCAGCAGTCTGAGGTCTGAATCTGAATTACAGTCCAACACTCAGCCATCTGTTTACTTGCTAGAGCTCACCCTGCTGTGGGAGGAATGGTAGATGAGGGCAGAGTACCCTTTGTGGATTTGTAAGCCACATGTATATGAATTTAGGGATTTGTGGACGGGGCCAGAAAGGGCAACCGGTGACTCAGACTGAAAAGAAAAAATACAAGTTGGAGTCAAAAGTATGGAAATGAATTTCGCCACGAGAGCATATGCTAAGTTATGATTTAGTGTCGCAGTGTGAAAGTTATCGTCACAGACTGGCAGGTACAGTCACAGTTTGTTATAAGTGTCTGCTTTATAAAGTTGAGCTTGTGTTTGCTGATCCAGTTATTCTGTTCACCAGACATAGCTATATGAGAATAGTAATGATCCAATGGCTTAAGAGTAGTATAAAATTCTCTTGCATCTTATCAGGCCCAGTTCTTTATGTCCAATTCTGACCCTTTGATTTTTTCCTCCTTGGGTCATCATTTTGTACTTTAACAGGGCTTCTTTTTTCTTCCTCTTGTATCGGGCAAATGCTTACGCATTCCAACTGTGTGCCAAGATAGCTGATATAACTAAATAGTACATGTGATTACATTCAAACGTTCTCTTAACTTTCATCCACTCCCCAGACTGAAACTCAGCCCCGTCTCATCCCAATCCCAGCCGCACGATGCAACAACGTTCACATCCCGCGGCAATCTCATGTGTCCTGCATGTATCTTATTTATCGCCAGCTCCTATTGCAGATGATTACAAGTCTGATAATAGGCACTGATGGTGATGGTGGATGTGAAGTGGGGCTCGGTTTAACAAAGTCTCTTGGAGTCTTTGGGCAAAAAGGAAAAACAAAAACAGAGAAGATGAAAGTATCTTAAGTGGGAGTTAGTTGATAACACCAGCGACAACAGAAAGTCCCATCTCTTAATTACACACCCTCTCCAAACATGAAAGAAGTTTCCTCCGCGGCCTCTCGTCCTAAAAACCATAAAGTTTCATCACATCCATAAGCACTGGCGAACAATCATCTGTATTCTTCTCTACTTGCTGCATGTTGCAAAAATGCCTGGATGGGAAATTTAAGCAGCATAAATGTCTCTCGACAAAGCAAAGTTCAAGTGAGAGCTTTGGGACTCAAGGTTCTTTTTTTGTCTTTCTTTTTTTTTTTTGGGGGGGGGGGAATTACATCCCAGACAGCTGTTTTTTTCTTTTCTTTCAGCCTTTATTCAGAGAGTAGAACTCCCCTGAAAGACACTTTTTTTTATACTAAAGTACAAAATTCAAGAAAAGAAGTATTGAAGAAGTAAATTTGTCATCCAGAAGTGAGCAGCCTTGCCTTTAATTTCAAGTCCTTTCCTTCGCTGTGTTTCTGTCAGAGTAAGTGAGCTGAGAATGTAGCCGTGTGCAGCATCCATCATATACACAGCATGTAAACATGCACTAATCATATATTAATTCATGTTCTCATTTTTACATCTCCCTATATCAGCTCTGTAGGCAGGATTTAGATAATATCTTATCATTTGTGTTCACCCTGCCGTACAGTAGTTAACTGACAGAAGCATGGCATTTGTTATTACTCTGTTAAAAGGCGACCACATATCTCTGATACACTGTCAAAATTATTCAGTAAGAATTTGTGTTAAGGCCTTGTGCCTGTGCAAGTAGTGGCTGCCTTGAACGTGCCATAACTCAGTTTTACATAATTCTGCTATGTTTGGATCTCTCTTTTACGATTATCTGGGATATCTTTATTGTACCCCAAGGGCAATTTGTTGTACAGACAGCAGTAACTACATAACCACATAACCATCAGACAACAATAAATAAACAGTAAACAATAAATACAGTACCCAGATCACGTAAAGTTATTTAAAAGGCCAGTGACAGCAGGAACCAATTAGGTCTTAAGTCTATTGGTCTTGCATCTTGGCAGATTGTATGTGCAGCCAGAAGAAAGCAACTTGAGCTCCTTAGACAGCCAAGATACACTGAGCCTCGTTCAAAGATCTCAACATGTGCAGGTGTGGAAGAGATTTTAAGGTCGTCTCTGAAATCCTGCTCCACACTTTAAGAACATCAGACAAAACTACATTGACCTTTAACCTTTGTCTGTGAGAATTATATATTTTAGTATAACTTATTGGACATGGATTAACTCATTAAGAGCCAGTCAATGTCTTAACACCTTTACAGTGTTTTCCCTCTGAGAGACACAAATGGCACCACATTTTGACATGCTCACTCTGTTTCATAGCTGTGGTTGTTTTGAGAATAGAAAGTGAAGTACAAGTTATTACAATGCCACACACACACACACACACACAGGCGCACACACACACACACACACACCATGATCACTGAAGCCATTGGTAGGTAGTTGTCAGGACACTCCACACTCTGAATGCATCATCGTCTTTCTCATGAGTGGTGGCCTCATAACTAACATACGCTCCTGTAGCTCTACCTCATGGCTGGCTCGAAGCAACTTCCTGAGCTGTATGGACGAGACTGTATAGAAGAGTTGGGGAGAGCGTTTTCACTTGGCTCAGCTGCCATTACCACTAAGGCTTGTCTTCTCTCCTCACTGCTTGACAACCTCATTTTTTGGTCAGGCCGGGCCATAGCCAAGTTTTGCAAGAAGTATGTAGCAGCAATATTTTTATTTAAAGCTAACTTTTGAAGCTGTCTGAGATATGACCTGTCACTTGCTGAGGTACATTTGATTAAAACAATGAATCAAATGGTCAAATATGTAATTTTTTGTTTGTACAGGGATGCAAAAATTACAGAATGGAGGCACGTATAATAAATTTACTCACCTTTCAGACTATGAAATTTTATTTACTTTTGATGCTGTGCTTGTTGCTGCTTCAGAGAAATATATGTTGAAAGTAAACTGCCATCATGTTCTTAATCCACAACTGCTTTAACATTATGTGGGTTAAGTAAGTTGTTTCATGCACTGACAAAACAGATATTCCAACTGAGTGCGGGAAGATATGAACTGCTGAATCAAAATTTAAAGGAAAACATGAGGAAAAGAGATAGAAAATTGGTGATGGAGACATGGAAACAAATTCTGAGAAGGCAGAAAAAAAAGGTATGGTCTAACTTGTAGCTGTATCTAAGGTGTCTAGGAATTATTAACAGAGTTTATGATCAGTTGATAAACACAAAGAAAACATCTCATTTCATCTAAAAGTGACGCTGTGTACTTTTCTACATAATGTGGCTTCCAACAAATGAATCCCACATTACTCAGGTATTTGGGGTCCATCTTTCATCCACAGAGCAACAGATGCAAGATGATTATCTATGTTGTCTAACGTGATGATAATAGATGCTCAGTGTTTGTTTCCACTCCCGTGTCTGACAAGTAACCATTTCCTTCCCTCTGTGTTTGCTCATGATGTGCATGAAGCATGACAGGATACAGTATTAGTCCAAATCTGGAGTCATTTCCCAAAGTCACCCCTTCTTAAATGAGATGATTTTTTTTCCCACTCCTCACACACCCTTTTCTTATCCTCCTCTCCTCCTCTATCCGTCTCCTCTCCAGCTCTCGCGCTGCCTGTGGCCCAGCAGCAGCAGTTTGTGTTGCCACAAACAGGGAGCAGGCAGGAGAAACCCACCATGACAGGCAGATAACAATGCTGCAACACCACACTAATTGGCCTCAGGCTTACAGGGAGAGTCTGGTGTTCAGCAGCCTGATATTTTGGGATGTGAGAGCAGAAGGGGGACGGGAGGGGGGTTAGGTGGGAAAGCTAGAGGGGGGTGAGTTGAGGATGGGGGAGGCGGAGGCAAGGAGTGTCAGTTTTGATTATGGATGAGTTGTGTTGAGTTAGGACATGTTTTTGTGTGGTGGTGGAAAGAATTGGTATCTTTATGTGTGTTTATGGACGGTGTGTGTGCATACATCACACATGCATCAACCCAACAAAGCTCTAATCAGACGGGATGATGTTTTAGCACTTTTTTTTTTGTGATCAAAGAGGGTACCAGTAACATAATTTAACACTGCGTGCATTTCATTTACAGATAAACAACCAATTTTTGATGCCGTAATGTTAAAGCCAGGCTGGATGTTTCATGAAGACTTTCAAATGTTTTATTGATTTATGCCTTTGACACCACCGGGAGCCTCAGAAACAAAGTACTACACACCCACTCGCAGCATCAATAAAAAGTACATTAGACTCTCGAAAATGCATTACATCACTACCAGACGGCTTACAGTATACACACTCGACATAATTTCATCCAGTATTTTTCAACTTGTTGGTCCTGTTAGCTGTTCACAAAAACAAAACCGTGCCATTAATCACAGGCTAAACTAAAGGGAAGGCTGACATTCTTGACTTAAAGCGGTCCACTCACCAGCTCCGAAACTGAGCTCTATCAGAGATCATACACTGTAGTATAACACAATACTAAACAAGAGTTGGGACCTGTTTCTAAGGTCTCTAAAGTGAAAGTACCTCAGTGGTCTGGGAGTTGCGCCAACAGTCTGCTCAGTGTCAAAGAAGAAGCTGCTGGTCTTCATATTTAATCACATTCTGTGATTTTATGTATTACTCTGTGCTCAAGACACCTCTGCTGTGTTTCTTCTCACCAGTCCTCCCGGGACTCCACCTGAGAGTTTGTCAAGGGGGGTGTGAGGACATGACAGTGGGCACTTCAAGTTCTACGGGAAAAAAGAAATAAATACAATAGCTGCATTTACGTCTGTCATTGTAACAATGATGCCACTTTCTGTTTCTCCTTATTATCTCTAGAGACACCAAAATGTTTAGATGAACAGTAATGGACCCAACATGCAAACACAAGCCAAAGACCAAGATCAGTTAAAGTAGTTTGTTGAAATTAGTGGCGACAGTTTCCACACAACTCTCAAACATGACATGACAGGATGACTTCAGTGGTGAAAGTGATCCAGAATGGTGCAGGGTTGGTGTTGGTAAGAATCCATAAACAGGAGTGGAGACGAAACAGGGCTGGACGTGGCTGGAGAATGGCTGGCAGCATTCCTTAGGCACAGAGAGAACAGGGTTAGATGTATCACAAAACAGACTTCCAAAAAGTTACTAGGTTGGCCATAACATTGTTTCCATGAGGGAGACTGAACTGGATGATGGGAAACAGGTGTCGTAGGAATCAGGCAGGTGAGAGTGAGAACTGGAAGCCACGAAATCGGTTTGGTTTTTAACCTTGAATGGCTGTCCATCTTTTGTTCCAACCCACCAACTTTCCACTGTTTTGCATGTATATTATGAAGTACCACAGAATTAACAACTGAACCAGAGTTTAATGGTCCTTATATGTTTTTCCTTTCTAGTCTTCTCAAGGCACTTTTACATTATATATAACATTCACCTATTCATACACTGATGGCATCGGCTGCCACAAGGTTCCAACTGCTCATCAGTTTTTGCGAGCTAACCATTCATACATATTCGCACAAAGATGGCACAGCCTTCAGGAGCACTTTGGGGTTCAGTATCTCAGGCTCTGGCTGAAGGATTGTGGCTGAAACCTGAAAGAAGACAAAACCTCCAGTTATTCATTAATAAACTATAATGTAGGCGTCTTACAACCTTCTATAATTTGAAATGTTTTCAAAATGTTTCGAGGACTGCATAGCACACACTTATCCACAGGTTATATTTAGGCGGATTAATTTAAATACGTCATGAGGCAATAGAGTGGCAATAGAACCTTAAGGGACACAGCATGTATGTGTGTATGTTAGTCAGTTTACATGTTGGTGCACTTTCTGAAGAATACATTCTGCTGCTGTATATGACCTAATAGAGAGTGCCAGCTTTTCATTTGGCTTTTTCTCTCTACAAATAGCTTCAACTATATTAAGCTGTCTCAGCCAAGACAAACCATAGCCTGTGACAGCTGAGAATCCTCTCTATTCTTCTTGGGAAATAAAGTTTCATGACTCTGTCAAAAACCTAAAGGTCAATAATGGTCACTCTCATCAGTCTTGTCAGAGGCTTTATGCAGCCGCCCCCTGAAGACTGTTCAGCTCATGACACGACTGAAATCACATGAACCTTTTTCCATCCAATGACTGTATACGTTCATTTAAAATAAGTGGAGATCTAACCAGAACTTAAAGAAAGCCAAAACATAGCAAAGGAAGATCATTTACCATAGATCAATAGTTTGGTTTCGGTGACATTAATCATATTTCAAAGAGAGAGTTATTTAAATGAACAGTTAGGGACTGTACAAAAATTATCTCAGGGGCAGGGAGAGTCAATTTTTATTTTGGAATAAAGGTAGGATGGTCTCACTTCATAGGAGGATTGTTTTCTCATTTGAAATTTAGCTTTTATTTCAGCCTTATTTCTTGCTGTGAGGTATCAGTGCTAACCACTGCACCACTCTTTGATACTGTAAATAATATAAAGAGGAGTTAGGGGGAAACTGTTTTGTCTTACAGCGCCAGTTCTTTATTCTTCATTCCATTGATCTACACTTTTTTTTAAGTACCTCAAATGCATCGCGATTTCAAACAATGTCGAGTGTTGAGAGGAAAGATGGACAAGGGATTGGAGAGGAGGGGTTGCTTGAGCGAGTAGCATCCATTTCTTCCAGGATCCTTTTGGGAAGTCAATAACCTGTCAGATAGAAAGCCTTTTCACTTTTTGGCCTGTCCACCTGCTGCTGCTCAACTCAACTCAATCCAGCTCCCTCCTTGTTTTCAGCCTTTCTCTCAAACTCATTTTGTCACCATGACTCTATTGAGTGGGCCTGCCAGCTCAAAGAAACATTGTCCCCTCTTACACCGCTCAGACTCTTAATAAAAGAAGGGTCACAGTGTCAGAGATGCTCAGCAAATTGGGTGGTGGAAAAACCTCACATTACAGAGTATGAAGTAACTCCTGTAAAACCAAACCTCCACTCTCTCTCAAGAGTGCCACTTCCTCCCAACATTTGCTGCACTGCTGGCTTTTGATTCTGTGGACTGAAGAGATTTTGTCACTTTAAAATTGATTGTCTGAGTTCTAAAAGGACTCAGAGTGTTTTCAGTAAATCAAAGCCCCGGAGGTCCCCTTTTGGGGAACATTTCATCGAAAACAAGTTCATTTTGAGAATTTAAACTCCTACTCGTACCTCACATTTTGCATAAAACTACCAATCTAGTGCCACAACAAAACAAACATGTCAAAACTGAACTGAGGTTTTAATAACCCTGTGAAAAGAACACTTTCAGTTTCTAAGTACACAAACGAAAATCAATCTGTGTATACACAATGTGCAGTGTTGATGATCTCGTGTGCACTGAACTTCAGGTGAAAATTGTCTCTTGTGCAAAGATATTTGCTTATCCTTTGATGATGGATGTGGCTCAGAATGAGGTGTTATTATTAAATTATGTAAATATGCTTCTGTTTGATAAACAGTATAAGTTAACAGTTAATAATGTGATCTTGTGTGTGGGTGTATGTGTGGGTGTATCTTGTTTGACAGCTGATTTTTATTTATTTAGCATACATATATTTTCCTCTCAGTGCAAGTCAAGTCTTCTTGCAATCTGAACCAACAAGGTTCAGACTGCAAAGCCCCAGGGAGGTTTACCCATAGGACTAGTAACACCCCTCACCTCTGGTAATCATCAGTTGTCAATCATCCATCACTCAGAACCTGCTCATGGCATCACATCATTTCGATGATTGATGACCAGTTGGGTTAAAAAAAAAGTATTCTCACAATCTATTTCTAACAAATACTGTGGATTTCCACATCCACGTACATGCACACACACACACATGAAAATGAACTACTGTTAAACATGTAACCTTGTATTGCAATTAGCCGTCAATTAAACCTCTCACAGTCTTTGTTGAAGGATGAGAATAGATATAGCATTCAGGGAAGAAGCTGCTGAGATGGCTTTTGTGCTCTCTCTTTTGAGTATCTACTTATTTCTCTCTTCACTCTGTGAGTCCATGTTCACCCTGTGTGACCTTTTCTCTGTTTAACTAGCTGTCAGCTTGTGCATCTGATACAAATACATTGTTTTTTTAAAGTCAGTAAGACATCATATGGCATTCAAAGCAACTCACAGCACAGTATAATTTAATTGAACGCCTGATATTTATTTGATTTATTTGCATTTATTAGTCACTTTGCACAGCATAAACACCTGTTATTGACAGTTATTGTACACCAATGCTGACTTCAGTTCAGTTCAGATGCTTTTAATAGATCAGTCACTAAGAGTTATGGTGACTAATGGTGACATTTGTTAATTAAGTTTCCTAGAAGAAGTTCAGAAATTATTGAGTGCAGGCACAGATGATGTCACAAACTTAGCCAGATGTAAAATCTGATCAGTTAGGACTAAGTGATGATAAATGAAGTTTTAATTCAGTCTAAATTCAAGCTTTCTGTTGAGCTAAATGAAGGATAACATGCGTTAAGTTCATATTCCAAGACATGTCACTATGAATGCGCTGCTGCAGAAAGAGAAGACAGAAACTGATTTTCTGTCTATTTTCTTTTGTGAACATCAGAGCTCATCGTAAGGTTTCAGTTTATTTATTGATCTGTGTGGTATACAAAGACATGAAACAAAGGCCACAGATATTCTTACATATTTTGTGCATGCACTACATTTACATGTGCCCACACAGTATGCATCTGTGCTTAATTCAGTTTTGTTGTCAACTTAGTATACGTGACAAGGGTGTGCAGACCATCATCACTTTCAGTGACATTCAAGCTGAGCCCTCTGGGTCAATAAACACATATGTTTATTAGCAGTCTCCTTCAGTGACATTTTCATTGACTTTGAATGCAAAAGTGACAGTGTGGGGTACATAATGTAGGACATTTAGATAAGTTAGTTTGCAACACTGAGTAACTAACCTGTTTGGAACATTCCACAGGTAAGCAGGTTCATTGTGAACATGACTGGGTATGAAAGGGGCGTCCTTGAAAGGGTCAATCACAGGATGGGGGGAGATTCAGAACACTGTAAGGGAAAATAGTCCAAGTACGACATTTTTCAATGTACAGTTGCACCTATTCAATAACATCATTAAAATCAGATAATCTGGAGAAATCTCTGCAAAAGGGACCAACAATAGCCACATTTCCATCACTAAATACCACAATAAATTTTAATCTACTTTCAAGTAATTCAGCAAAGGAAAATGTGAATGAATGCTTGTTTCCATCCACTACCATTATTTGAATATTAGTAAGTAATTAAGTCAGTGAAATTTATTTGTCTAGCACTCACAGAGACAGATTAGTTTACAAGATATGCGACAACAATTGTCCTGTCAGAAAATCAGAGCAACAAGATGACACAAATAAAATAATTAATTTTGATGTTTCCATCAACCTTTTCTAATGTGGTTCTTCAAAATGCACATCAAAATACATTTATGGAAACAAGGCTACTGAATGCCTGTAATCTGCGAGCCCTCAGGCTGCACTTCAATAAAAAATGACACGATTGTGCCAAGGATATTGCTATGATTTCAGGAACACTGCATTCTGTGCAAATAGAAGGACAGACCAACAACAGCCACAAACGCCGCCATCTTCTCTGGAGACGAGCTTATCTGAGATGAACTGACAGAAAGTGGAAAAGTGTGCACATCATGGACGGAATTCATGGACGTTGTGTCCTCCAGGGCAAATTTACGCTCTACAAACCATGCCAACTTTTTTTGTAATCTGGGTTGTATTAACCACAAGCTCTCTCTCTTTAGATATAACAACAACAAAGTAATAAAATTTTATTACGATCAACAAATAAGTTGTGTATATTCCCGGAGGGCAGCAATAAGTAAGAAAATCGATTTTATAAATTAAGATGCTGTCTTAATTTATAACCTTATATTTATAGCCCTTCTCAATCCACATACTGTGGCTGTGAGGGGAAGGGAAGGGAGTTACACATTTAAGGTTGATGGCTGATGCCACTAGACCTGCTGATGAAACCGTAGTGTGGGATAAGCAGGAGATTATGAAGGTTACAGTACTTAATAACTCATATGAAATAAAGGTTAATAGTAAGGTTTTAAAGTTGATCCATTGTGATACATGGAGCTGGTGTCAGTGAATCAGCAGAGGAATAACAGGAGACTTTGAGAATTTAATTAATAATGCATGCTGCAGAATTCTGAATGAGTCGTAGTGGGTAAATGAGTTTGTTGAGGATTGCATTGCTGGAGTCAAAACCTGACCTGACTAAGTATTGACCAAAATGTCCTTGTTATGTTCAGGCAGTCGTGTGGTTGGAGGATGAAACAGTATTGTCCATGTGCCATCAAGGCACTTAAACAGACTAGAGAACAGTATGGTGGCTTAAGCAACTGGAAGTGAACAGATATTGGTTTCTTCATTTAATTTCCAGAAAATATATTCTATCATAATATACACATACTGATGTGACTATTAGAAGGTTCCATCCATTTTGCTCAGGCCTTTTTTTAACATATTTCAATAAGTAAGATATAAGGGAATGCTAAAAAAAAACATTATTGCCGCCCTTCAAAAGTCCATTGGATCTGCTGACATCCAATTAACTGATCAAGCTGCTTGGAACAACTTTATATGAATCATTACAACTATTGTAACTCAAACTGACATCACCGCCGTAGACTGACATCAATGTAGGCTAATTGGTTACACGGATATTTGTATCGTGTGGTGTAGAGAGTTTTTTTATCATCCGTTTATATGACAGAATGAATGTCAAACGCGGTCGATGGGCCAAAGCCAACACTGACGCTGTTAGATTTTGGGAGGCTGCCACTGGGCACACTGCAGTTTGGTAGGACGGTCAACTCATTGTAAAAGAGCTCAGTCTTCAGCACATGGCAAAGCCCTGATGCCCAGTGGTTTTATGTGTTATAAACACTCTCTCTTTACATGCATACATTTGTGAAAACGCTTGAATAAAAACAACCAATATACAAACAGACACGCACATATCCCTATAAAAGGTGAGTGTTAAGCCAGGCACGCTCCTTCATCGACCCACGCAAAATGCCTGAAAGCACATTGACCGTGGAAGCCCAGTGGGACTGCAGAGTCAATATAAACCAACAGGAGCGATGATTGATTGATCCCCTGCTATCCCGCTCTCCTCTCCTCCGCCTCATCATGTCCTCCTGCCATGCTCCACCTTCGCTCTCCCTCTCTTTCTTAGGGCTTGTTTAGACCTCAATAGCTTCAGTGCAAATGTATCCAAATTGGATCAAGATCCAGTAGAGTAGAGGAGAGATTGCAGTTCTGGAATTAGAATGCACCTTAGACCACAACCACGCTAACTGAATTTCTCATTAATCTAATGTTGCAATCATATAAACACTAACATGATCTATATTGAAACACAGTGCATGTGATCATAAAGTAACAGGGCACAGTAAAAGGAAAAAGAAGAAGAGATGTAGCTGCTCTTGTATTGTTTTAACATTTCAGTGTGGATGAAGATCCTCACAAAAACAAGCTCATAATATTAAAAGGGATAAACATTTCCACACAGGTTAAGGAAGGATATATGCCACAGTGTGACCAGCGACAGTATAAAGTATGGGCAGTGTATGCGTGACATCACCCATAGGTTTCTCAAGAGGCGTTTTGAAGCTCAGAATCTGTGGTAGTCCTGCCTCTTCTGCCTCCTGGCTGATCTAAAAGAGTCAAGAATAAGAAAATTAGCTATAGAAACATATTTATTTTTGGTGCCAAGTTCGATATTTTATCATGGCTGCTTATGGAAATTGAAATGTTCAGTAGCCAGCCTCAAGTGGCCATTCGAGGAACTGCAGTTTTTGGAACTTCTGCATTGGCTTCACTTCCCAGCCACCAAGGTTTCCACTTGGATGTGACGCCACTTTTAGATTTTACTTCCTTGTTTAAATTTAATAGTAACCAATTGCTAAGCGGGAGAAAACATACATTTTCGTGCCTGGCCGTGCCATCAGAGAAACTTGGTTGCAGTAGCTATTTTGTACTTTTCTTCAGACACCATCCTCAAAAATGTGTGTGAGAGATATTTGGGAAATTTGGCATATTCTACGCACCCTGCAAAATTCACTCAACAGTTTTTCAGTATGATCAGGAATGAGCATTTTTGCTCACACTGCATGTGTCATCGCACATGTTCCTGGCCACCTTCAATATTAGTTGTGTGGTCCAATCCCAGTGCACTCAAAGTGTGTAGTGGGCCTATTTAAAATCCTTGATCTCCCTGTCGACCCACTCAACCTTCATATTATACCGTTTCCTCAGAAAGCTGAGCAACAGCCTCACATGTATCACAGACTATTGATGAAATAGCCAATTAGTGTAGGAGTGGATTATTAAACATCTCCCATTTAAGTACTAATAATTCACGTGTACTCACAATTATTATTTTATCTTTAGTGGAGAAGATGAGGTGTACGTGTTTGACTGGGACTGAGGTAGGAATCACGGTTCATTCTGAAATCCCATCTGGACCTTTTATCAGGGTACATATTTTAATGAGCCAAACACAGAAAAAGAGACAGGAAGCGAGGTCAGCTTTAAACACAGTGATTAGCAGTTCAAAGAGAAGAACTAGGGTTTCATCTACCTCTCCTCCTCTTGCACATCCCTCCCTTCACACCCAGTTCCTCTCATCTTCAAACAACCCGGGTGGAGGGTGAGGGTTGGCCTCTCCTGGGTCAACCCACGGGGAGCATTGATGGCAGGGAGGCTGGTGGGCCAGCTTTGTTGCCTGCTTGGCCCCTCCTTGTGCTGGGCAATGATTAAATCAAGGCCCTGGTGTGAGGCCTTCTGCTGGGGCAGCAGTGGTCTCCTATCCACAGTGAGCTTGGATGTGTCCCTGAGAAGAGATGTTACAAAGTGCCTGTTATTTGTTTGCTGAATTCATTGTCATTCTAGCTCCGTCACATGTCGTTTTTTTTCCTACCATGGGGCAAATACATCACTCACTGATGTCCCATACCTGCCCAGAATCTCAAGTTGTTATTTTCTAGCTGATGGATATCTAACATAAGAGCGGGTTTGATGCTCCTCACTGATATACTTCGCATGGCCCTTGGACGAGAAGAAAAGGCATTCTGTAAAGGTGACAAGAATCACAAAAAGGTAATTTCAAGTCAAAGGGATGGTGTAAAAGCCCTTTGATTAATATTCTTTGCTTGTATACTGGGACACATGTCAGATTTGATTAAGAAATTCTGTTTTAACCCAATTTTTATAAAAACCACAGAACCTTGGAAATTATTGAAAGTGCCCTAAAGCTTAGAAGTGCACTTTGACACTTCAGGATTGAATCCGAAGTGCAAGTGAGAAAATCTGGGTCAGGTGTAAATGAGCTGTCCCTCTACAGCTATTATTGAAGTACCTATGAGCAATCCCCAGTTGTTCTAGAGGAGCTGTTCAGTGGCAAACAGCAGAATGAGGTTGCCCTTGGCAACTCCCTGGTGGGAATCTATATGTATGAATGTGACACAGTACGGTGCTGAAAAATAGCATGCGTGCTCAGCCAAAGCCCCTGCATGAATACAGATTCAAAAAGTTAAACGCTAAGAAAAAAGAATTTAACGTGTAAACATTCTAAAGATTGTATGTCCCTCCTGCAGAGAACCAGCAAGTGATTGCCACGCCTTAGGTCTTGTTCCTGACGGCATGACAGAATGAAGGTGATATGCATTCAGGGAGAGATATTCTTATATAATTACTCTGAAATCACGGGGAAAGAAAGTCTATTGTGTTCACATGTAAACTTTTGGAAGATTATAACTCCCTCCTGCAGAGTAGTAGCAGGTGATTGCTGTGCCCCAGGTCCTGTTCTTGATGGGTTGACAAAAAGAGTGGAGGAGTGCATTCAGGGAGAGTCATCATTTATCCCTGTGTAATTACTCTGAAATCAAGGTGCTGAAATATCTGTACTCAGGCTGACGGAAGAGAAAAGACCCCGAAGGACTGTCTGAAACATTCACTGCCTAGGAAATGAAGAAACGAGAGCGGGGAGGCAAATCGGAGAAAGAAAAGTGAAATGAAGAGATGAGAGGAGATAAAAGTCGATACAAGGTCAAGTTTTAAAAAGAGGTGCTATAATGAGCAGTCAGATACAATGATTAATCAGCAGACGGTGATGAAGAGTGGAGTGGAGGTGTAGAGAAAGAGTGAGTGGACTAAGCTACTATGGTCAACGTTATTTTTAAACCGCATTAGAATTAGTCAAAGCGTCTGCATCAGGATACGTTGTCTTCTGTTGCCACGGATTGTCAGTCGGAGAACAATGAGTTAAATTGGACTGAAATATATTATGTCTTTTGTGATCAAAATTTATTACTCGATTACTCAATGCATTTATTCAGTGTTTGACCATCGTCAAGTGGGAACATCTGCTCCTGAAAGTGTGTATCCCTCTGAATGTGTGCAACTGGATACAACGACACACTTATTACTTTAGTTTATAGTAAAATGTTGTTGAAATTCCCCTCTGAATTAGCTCTCCTTTCATCTTCTAAACAGCCGCATTGAAAATTCTCTCTTTTCATTTTTTCCCGCAGTAATTCTCTCAAACAGGAGTCTTCTCATCCCTCCTCTTTCTGCCAAATGAGAAGTTTAGTTAACACATCCAGCACTAATCTCACGACCATTATGAGCATAGCAGGGATGAAAGAATGGTAAGGGGGTGGATGAAAAGCAGGGAGGGCTTTCGCTTCTCCTCTTCTGTGCTGTCCGCTGATGAGGGGGGTTTGAGGATATTTGAGTAGATCATTAAGGGAAAAAATAAATCCTTAATTCTCTCTCTTCTCTTCTCCTCGTTTCTTCACAACGACAGCAGTTTGTGAGCAACATCTCTAATTCAACATGCATCTTTAAAACACACACACACACACACACACACACACACACACACACACACACACACGCTCTTACATGCACTCAAGTGTGTGTGACTATGACAGGAAATGAATATTTAAGCATTGAGCCGCAGGTGTAGGAGACGCAGCCATTTCTTGAGTCTTCTTGAGCGCATCATTTATTTACCAGTTTGAGGCTTCAAAGTGGGTTTAAATATCATCATTTTCTCGCAGTGGTCTCGTTAATCAGGCACATCATCTTCTCCACCCTCCTTCCTTCAACTTTAGCCTCCGTCTGCTTTTGCACACAGGTGCTGGAGGGGCGGGGAGTTTTTCGATGCGGTCTCTGGAAGCATCTTTCTGTTTATCTCTTGCGAGGGGCCACGGACGCGGGTGTGCTAGTCCGACGCATACTGGAGGGGAGAAGTTGTCAAAAAAAGGGAAAGTCTTTACAATATATGTATGAAAAACAGGAGGAGGTGTGTGTGCGTGTGTGTGCATGTGTGTGTGATAAAAAAAAGTCCTGGTAGTTTCCCTGCCTGGACAGGATGTATAACTATGGCTAAGTCTCCCAGTGATTAGGCTTTGATGTTACCTTGAGTGATAGATGAGAGAGGAGGAGGAGGAGCAGGAGGAAAGGTGATGTTGCTGACACTGCAGTTTGAGACAACTTTCTTCTCCATACTTTTTTTTATATTATTATTTTATTTAAGTTTTTCCCACTTTTTCTATCTGCACTCCTAAAACTCGGCACAAAAAACAACTGCCTCACTTGAAAGACTGGAAGAGCATAAACTGGAGATGGTGGGTGGGGCGGGGTTGCAGGGTGGCAGCCGATGGGAAGGGGATTTTGAACACAAGCATGAAACGGGTAATGTCAATTTTTATTATAATGTATGAAGAAGGCGCTTGGAGGTCACTGCAGTATGTGGATACACACCCCTGCACCATAATCAGCTCGGCTCGTCTCCACATACTGTAAACTCCTGCCTTATAAATAAGCTTCTACTCTCACTGACACGCTCAAATGGATCATCTTGCACGTGCGCACAAAGCACATTAACCGGTATGAATGGATGGTACCATTTTCTCCTCTCTATGAACAGCTGTGGAATCAGACATGCGTGTGTGTGTGCGTGCGTGTGTGTGTGTGTTTGAATGTGTGTTGTTGTTGTTTGTCAGAGCGTTTGGGGTCCATTTGTGTTCAAATAGCTTGTGTCCCCGGTAACAGAGGCAGCTAGTTACTTGATTTCATCTTAGTGATTGATAGTAAGAATGGCCAGTGTCGGCCGACACATGCACTTGTTATTTCTCTCCTGCTGCACGAGGAATAATGCACTCTGCTAGCACAAAGCATACACAAAGCCTAAGCAGAAATTACCTCAGTGAATCCTGATCCCCCCGTTAAAGATAAGTATAATTAGTTATCCACAGTAGTCTCTTTTTTTGCAGCTTTGTACATGTGCGCTTGTATCACAACATTAATCTCCTGTCTTCAAAGGATGCTATTACCTGAGAGCAGTGGGACAGATGAAGAGTTAATTTCAAAATGAGATAAAACAACTACCCTACAAACATGATTGCATTTTGATTCATGTCCATGCATTCACATATAGACGTTCTGTGATGGATGAATTGTTTGTTTTTAAAAAACTGATGAATTCTGACGTTTTAATTCTGTCTAAACTAATATACATAGCCTTGCATTAAAGGAAGTCCTCGGTAAGAGGTAGTAGGTGTAGATCTTCTTGTCCTTCCATTACAGCACCTCGTTTTTTTTAAACCCTCATTCCATCTTCATTACCTCCTGACACGTACACTGTGTATTTAATAAGCCGAGTTATTCAACCCTGATGTTTGTTCCATCAGTGCTAATGAAACCTTGGCTTCTATAACTTTGCTTTTACTGTTACTGTATCCTGGGGCAGGGAGGGCAGTGGGGGTGGGGGTAATTTAAAGTGCCATCACACCTGCTGCAACACTTAAGAGGAAAGATATACTCCCTTTTTAGCACGGTCCCCTGCACACGCACAGCAACCAAACAAATATATGTCTCATACAAATTAAATTGCCTTTCTTCTACAAATAATCACCTGACATGGTCACACGGCAACAGCTCCCTCTCAGCGATGAGAGGAGTGATTTGATGAGCCTTATGAACCTTTGAGTAGCGGTATTGATGTCATCTATATTCATGCTGGCTTATTTCAGATACATTCAGTGGATCAGGAAATGTCATTGTATTTCATTAGCATTTATACACGACTGAACTATGAACGTACCTTGGCCACAAATAAGACACAGCCTTTTGCTTACAAGGGGCTACAGTGCCCCCAAGTGGTTTTTAGATGATTTTCATGCTCCTGCTTGGTTGAACCTACATCTACCGAACAGCCAATTCAAGTTTGTGTGTCCCATTTGAACTTTAAGCAAGTCCTTGTGGGACCAAAGCTAGGGTACTTTTGTCTTTCCTAGCCTAGTTTCAACTGATGAGATAGCCCAAACTGTTACTGATAATTCAGCACTTTCAGGTGACACGGGTACAAATATTAAAATTTTATGGGGTGCATCGGAAGCAGTGTTGATTTTTCATAGTGGTGGAAAGTGTCTGGAAAAGTCTGTCCTTGGTGTTGATTTATTCAATGGAGTAAGAATGAGGTTAAGAAGACAACATGAGCATACAACCTTGGGTACTCCTCTACAAGAATATCACACAAAGAATACCAAGTATTTCAGCTGAAAGAGCAGACGTCCTCGCTCACACAAAGATGCTCAGAGTCTGACAAAGAGAGAGACAAAGTTTACACAGTTTTGTCCTGCACCTGACATGACCATGGAGCCTTTTGCGTGATGAGTTCAACTGAAGTTCAGCTGTCATCCTGACAAGGCAGTCCTCCCATACCAAGTAGCAATCAAAATGATCAAAAGAACTCCCCACACGAACAGCCTGTTATACTCGTCATAATTTACTAAGTGAACTCTTGCCTGCCATAGACATGGTGACATGTTCTTTACTTCAAATTGTACTCTAAAACTGTTCCAGTACTCCAAAATATGAGTCCTCTGGTATGAAATTTAGAGGGGTCATTATACTTTGGCAGATGTCCCAGCTATATATCTACATTAGTGGTAAATGAGCACATCTTGTACATTCCTTGGCTTTTCATCATCACTCCTAATTTGTTCCAAGCATACTTTAGCCTCTTCTGCATGTTAAAAGCAGGTTTCTGAAATAAAAATGTCATCATAATGTTTGACATTTTTCAGTAGCAATTGATTGGTTGCAGGATACTTGCACTTGTTACTCCATCACAATAGGATGAGACTTCTGCTCTAATGATGAATGTGTAATGGAGAGAAAAGGGGCTCTGGGACTTTAAAACTGAAACGCTGTCATTAATGGGAAGATATTTATCTCCAATTATCGTTTTAATGGCAAAGGGTCATCTTGATGTTAATTAATCACAACATATCACTCCAGCTTCATCTGCGCTGACACTTTAATTTCAGCAGTTATTATCACTACCGCAGCGTACACTAGGCTGTGTCAAGTAATGGCTCTGTAATGACCCCAGCTAACTGCAGCTCACATGTCTGGCATTTATTAAGGGAAGTGAACATTGTCGAAGTCCAGAATGCATATTATCCGATCCTATCAGGGGAGACATATGCTCCTCTCAGCTCTCTCATCTGCCATCATGTGTTTAACATGCCACCATGCATACTGTAGCAATGAGGTGTCATTTTAGAGCTGTGTCTCTCATCTTCTTCAGATTACTGGTATATTGCAGAAGGTATCAGGTATGTAGGTAATATAAATAGCCCAGAGATAATGAAGTTTGAATTGAAGTGAGATAAAATGAAAGGAAAACATTTTTGACAAAAGGGAATTTGTGAGAAAAGAACTGATCTCTCTGCTTGTCTATCTACATTTTTATTTGTCTATTGTTCTCTCTGTCTATTCTTAAATAAAGCTTTGTGTGAATAAATACTAAACATTCAAACCCAGCTGTCGGCGAGCCACTAACTCTCAGGTGTCTCGAATTGACTTTGAGTTGTGCACAATAGGGATTTTCAACAGCAGAAAGTTTGAAAAACACTTGTGTGTGTTACTGCTGACATTAATGATTCTATTCTATTGAAATATTCCAGCAAGCCACCACCACCAGGACTGTGAAACTGAAGCAGTTGAATGAAATTCAGGGATCATTCATTTCATTATTTACACCTGTGCTATTCCTACTGACATGTCAAAATATCTGCTGTCAAAAATATTTGGTATGAATTCAAAATTGTGATCACAATTTAGTAAGCTGTTTGCTTTATACTTCAGTCCATATCAACTTTTAAGCACAGCACAATCACTGAACCTCTAACTCCTCCCGGGGTGGTGCTATCTGGCAGCCCATCACTCCATCATCTTTCCACATTTGCATGTCTGTGCAAGTGTAATTTGGTGCAACACCATATGCAAATACTTAAAGGGTGTGTTTTGGGGTGTTTACAACAGATGCCAAGAGTCGAAAGCCATTTAATGTAAACTGTCGTGACAAGCGTTATTGTCAGACACAAATCAACCATTTGGATGAATGATTGCAGTGACATTACATTACCGGAAACTGTCATATTCAGTCGATTTAACCGTCAGCCTCTTACTACACGTTGTGACATGTTGAGTCATCAGTAATTTCCTTGAGTTCTGATGGCTCATCGGTATAGTTAGGTGTTTTTTTTAATTCTGTCATATGTTCTTAGGGCAGAGTTATGACTTGTCACAATGATTGCAGTAGCTCTGACACGAATGCAGACTCAATTTTAGTGGCTTAACGTTTGGCCACATACAAATGAGCACCAGTTAACATTATTATTAACATAAATGTAAACTTTATAAATATATGAAGATTAATTAACTGTCCATTGTTGCAGTGGGTGTCATCGTTTGTTTTTAAGTAATGTGGTAGTTTAAATCTATAAATGAAAAAGCAAAAAACAAAACAATAATTCAATTCATAAATTAAATACAAAATCCATTAATATACATAAGCACACTGAAGACGTAATTGTTGTAAACACAAATAATTTTCATAATAAGCCTCCTATTTGAAATAAATTCGATATTCGAAAATAAATTTTCTGCTTGTGTTTTGCATTTATTAATTTATTACATGCTGCATCTAACTAATAATACAATAATAATAATAACCTTATTTATATAGCACCTTTAAAAAAGAGTTTTACAAAGTGCTCTGCAAAGAGCAGTAGACCCAACAGAAGGCAACACAGTGTAAGAACAGTGTATGTGACACTGCATGTTGTCAAAGATAATAAAAGAAATGATAGGACAATTAATAAGAGATGAGAAAATACAAATAAATAAAAAATAACAAATAGATAAAAATAAAAATAGACAACATCACAAAAAGGCAAGTCTGTGTAAAAATGAATTCCCTTCAGCGAGCCTCATCTCCTCTATGAATTGCTGTGTGCATGGTTGATCCGCGACTGTACTACAAACTGTCATTGGTCTAAACCAGGGGTCTTCAACCAGGGGTCCGGGGCCTCTAGGAGGTCCGCAGAGGTACTGCAGGGGGTCCGCCATTTTTTGTCATAAAAATTTACTTTGATTTGATTTTCATCAAAATAATGGTGACTGTGAGGGTGGAAACTACAAACAACGGACTACAAACGGCACTTCAAACGCATGAACCAGTGGACAGCTCTGGTATTTGATAACCAACAATAATTAATCAATCATAAACACACTAATAACCCAGGACATAAATAGGTTAATAAGGTGAAATAAAAGTTGAATAAAGTAAATAAACATTATTATAGGCCAGGCTTAAATGTGGAATATTTTTTTCAATGAAACACATGTGGGGGGTCCCTGTTCTGTTTGTCTCTCGTCCAAGTGGTCCTGGGTTGAAAAGGGTTGAAGTAGAGCATAAAACGGGCCTTAGAAGTCAGGCCCGACCCGGCCCGGCCCGTTTTGATTGACAGCTTTGTAGAGCCCGAACCCGTTTGCAGCTCGACGTTTTCAAATGTGCACATATGTCATATCAGTCAAGAATGAGTCAATTTTGAACATTTTTTATTCAGGACCACAGGTTAACCTCCATTTCAACTCCTCAGCATCCATTTTTGCACCTGTCTCGCCAATCAACTGATTTAGAGCCAGATTTAATTTTGAAGTATCACAGTAATGGTCATACTGAGGCTGTGACAGCTGATCTCTGTTCAGCGTACGTTTGGCCAATGGCCAGACAGGTCAAGTGTCGGGTGACCGATGAGATGCACAATGTTACTGCTGCAGCTGCTGAACAGGTCCGTGAAAGGAACTTCAGCTACTGGATAAACTGGTGAAATCCGTCGGTGACACAGATGATGAGCTGATGGCTGATAATGTTATTCTATAGGATGAGTTAGGAGCAGTTGACATTTTTCTAATCTAATCTAATTTGTGAAGAGATGAAGACTTTAATCCACTACAAGGAAATGGCTCTTAGAAAATTTGTACCCTATCCTGAACACATTTTACTAAATAACCAGATATACGTGAGGACTGTGATAATGGGAAATGAAATTTAAATAATGACTTTTTTTTAATTTTTAAACCAGAATAGACACCTTTATTTAACACTTATGAGTCAGGAAATTATGGGAGACAGAGGGTATGTGCCATGCAGAAAAGGACTTGGATTTGAACTGTGGTCGGCTGCGTACATGGCATTAAACTCCACTATGCCATGGCCACCCCACACTAGCTTTGTGTCCCATCCTGGCCACCCCGGTAAAAATGTCCTGGATACGCCACTGCTCGACGGACCTGGGACCAAAGGTTCCCGGCTCGAGGTTGAAGCCTCCTGGTCTATGCTGGCTTTGACCTGTCGGGGGCGGTAGAGTGCCGTTAGCGCGTGTAGTCAACTTCAATGTTTGAAGACGACGAACAGCGGTACCTGACAGAAAATGGCGGACTCCGAGTGTGGGGATCATTTCTTTCGGCTCCAAGCTGCGTTTTAAAAAAAAAACATTCCTACGTCTGAGCGTACGCTGCTGCGTTTTAAGCGGAGACCAAACAATGTTCAAAAAGGCGAAACGAGCTAACTTTCGACGGAGGAATGAGTCCGACGAGGACGAGCCGGAGGAGGGTCGGCAGCAGCAGCAGCAGCAGCAGCAGCCGCCGCTGCTGGCGCCGACGTCGTTCGGGCCTGTGGTGGAGGAAATCCCGTTCATGGAGACGTCCAGTTACAGCGTTACCGGAGCACCTATGAGCACGGACAGCTACCATAGCAACGGCTTTCAGGCTAATGTTAACAGCATGAGAGCTGTCAAGAAAGAAAAGAAAGTCAAAGACGTAGCTCCGGTGTGTGCACCCACCAAAGCCAGTCTGCTGAGCTTCGACGATGATGAAGGTAAGCCACTGCTAACTGAGCTAGCCGGCTAGCTGAGGAGAGAGTATTATCCTGACAGGCTTAAGTGTTAATGCGCAAAATGCATTTAGCACTGAGTTGTTATTATAGAGTGTTTCTGCCTGACCGGGAACCGTTCCCGTCACTGTCCGCTCACCTGCACGCTGTGCTCGGTTCCCTTCGTCTCACTTTTGCCGCATCACGTGTCACCTGTCTGTTCACAGAAGGCTCCGAGGTGTTCCGAGTGAAGAAGTCCAACCACAGCAAGAAGATCGTCAAACAGCTGAAGAAGGAATACAAGGAGGATCTGGAGAAGTCCGGACACGTCAAACAGGAAATCAAATCAGGTGAGAGAGAGAGAGAGAGAAGGAGCCCCGCTGTCCACGTGAGAGACCAGCTGTCATCTCTGCTGTCACATTTAGCAATACGACCTGTCTGCCTGATTTAGCAGGTTGAAGCCTGAGCATAGAAATCAGATGTCAGGGTCTGTGATCTGTGCTACTGCTGCGTCTGAGTGAGCCAGCACTGTATGATGAAGCGTAATATCAGTCACCGCACAGTGTTGACAGTACATGGCTATAATGTAAACGTAACAGAAGTGTCTGTGAGATCTCATCCATCTTTTCTGCATCCTGTTTTTCCCAGACGCTCCGCCTCAGCCTGCGTTCGCCATCAAAGAGGAAGTCACGAGCACAGCGGGTAGCGAACAGGGCGAGGAAGAAATGGAGGTGGACAGCACGGATGAGCAGGAGGAAGAGGCGAGGAGTCACGGTGGCCAGGCGCATGGTCAAGTCTCCAAGAGCAACAACAGCGGAGCGACATTCAACACGCTTTCCTCCCTCGGCAGCCTGAGACCAGGTATTATACAACACACTCCAGTTTAGTTTTCAACATAATATTTTTAAACTAAATTCTGCGGATAATCTTAGAATCAGTGTTATACATTCCACTATTGGTCTTTGAAAACCTCCTCGGAGGTGCGTTCATCACATTACATCCAGCATTATACCTCCAAACATGAAACCCAAGAACTTCTATCAAGAGCTGTTTCTGTGTCACTTTAGGTGAGATCCCTGATGCCGCGTTCATCCACGCTGCCAGAAAGCGCAGGCAACTGGCTAGAGAGCTGGGGGGCGAGGCCCCTCTGGTAGAGACGGAGACTCCTAAGAAACGTCTGATCGGAGAAGACCAAGATGCCAGCGACGACGAAGACGAGGAAGAGAAGAGGATCCGCTTCAGCGGAGTCAAGAACAAAAGCCAGAGACAAAAGATAGCCGAGGAGATAGGTACTGTAAGAAATGATGCACTAACAAGTTCACTGATCATGTACTGTTTTCCCTCAGGCTTCTCTAAGAAACCAATGTCCCCTTTGCATGCTACAGGTATTGAGGGGAGTGATGATGAGGCACTGGATACAGGTCAGGATGAGGAGGTGAGCCGGTGGGAGCAGGAGCAGATCAGGAAAGGAATCAGCATACCCCAGGTAAGATGTACTCAGTGTCTGTAAAACATTCAGCGTCTCTGTATTCTAACAATAGATGATGATGATGTATGTTCTTCTCTCATTATTTCATCCTGCGGTGCTGTTCTGTTATTTCATAAAAAGTTTAATATAATTGTGACAGATTGTTATAATTAGTATGAAGTACACTTCTGAGGTGAATAGTTCATTAAATGGTTATTTTAATAATTAATAATTCAGTAATTGTTTACCAAGCAAAAATGCCAAATATTTTGGTTTATATCATGAGGTTTTTTTTTTTTTTTTTCAGTTCTTTTAGTCTTAGCAGTATAAAACATTTCTTGTTTGTTTCTGACCAGGTCCAAAGCAACCAGCCAGAAGACAACACGGTCTACTACCAGAACAGCTACGAGAGCCAGCCCTACGGCTCCTCCTACAGCATGCCGTTCACCTACAGCACCGTGACCCCACAGACCAGCAAACCTGCCGGCCGGGCAGACAACGGTTCTGTTCACTACGGGGCCCCCATTAGCGATCTAACCCCGGTATCCATTGATCTGGTAAAGAAACGCCTGCAGGATAGGTAGGTCCAGTGGAAGGCTGCAGCAACGCCTAATATGAGTCTTCAGCTCAGCTGCACCCATTTCTGTGTAGTCCTGACGACCGAGCAAAGCTACTCACAGATCACGGGCCAGAGAGGCAGCCTGGGGTCCTGGAGCTGGGTTACATTAGTCCTCCTAATCACAACCCCAGTGCATTACTTTATCTCAGTGTCTTCTGTTAAGAAGTTTTCACCACGTCGCCTTTATTTGATTGTGCACTCTAAAGCCATTTTCAGCTTAGTGCATGTCAGGTGATTGAGATTTAGAGTTTCGTCTGTCCTGAGCTCCGTCTAACTCTGTCATCCTCGCTGTCTCTGCGTGTCGTGTGTCTGCAGGCTCGGCCAAATGCACGCCAGCCACAACGCAAACGCCAAGCGCTACAAACAGATCGAAGAAGACCTAGCTGCCTCCGAGAGCACCATACAGCAGCTGGAGGGCTCGTCCAATGACAATGCAGATCAATATAAATTCTTGCAAGAGATGCGAGGGTATGTTGGAGACTTGCTTGAGTGTTTCAGTGAAAAGGTAAGGGAGAATTTATCTGCTGTCCGATTAGTTGTTTTCTGTTTTGTGTCTGTGTGATCACTGGCCACTTAATGTGGAGTTTAGGAATGAGACATGAATTGAGTCATGAAGTGCCTATTTCCATTGTTTTGTTTTAGTCATTAGTCATTTTTTAAAACACTGTTATTAACACTTAACAGTGTTGACAAGCCACTGTGACTGCAAATTGGTCATTTGGAGCTCTATGAATTTCCCAGTTGCTTAACAACTGCGCTCGTTTTAGAGAGAAGTGTGACTCTGATTCGTATTGTCTCAGCCATGTACTTCTGCAAATGGTTTTTGTATGAGAATACTCTGCGTTGAAATATTTCCAGCTACTTAAACAGAGTTAATTCATTGGAAACATTACTCATACGATAAGCAAGTTGTTTTAAGAGAACCCAACATAGTGGCGTAACAAAGACGATATGTCCAGTTTGTTGAAACATACAGAAATGATGTGTCTGACACAAACTATATATTTTTATAGCTGCTTACTGAATGCATGTTAAAACAGAGTAATTCAGTCTTGATCCTGCAGAGCAGAGCAGAGCAGCAACTACATGGAACAAAGGGGGACGTGGCCTGCCAGCTGCCAATACCATGCGTTCCCTCACCCACACTAATGTCTGTTTTAACCCTCAGTGCACAGAACATTGTGATGGAAATGGGACACTAAAACAGCCGTTATTAGCATGACTTAGCATGGAGTCCTTTTAATAGAATGTAAATGTCAAGACTGGAACTGTATGTTGTCAGTGTTGGGTGAAAACCTTTAACTCAGATTGTTTACTTCACAAGATATATTCAACTTTAACTGCCGATATTTAAAGCTTCAACCACTGGTTGAAGCTCATAGCGTTCAGGCTTTCCTTCATGGAAATGTGACACATAGAGATGAGGTTTTTACCTGACACTAGTGATATTTAGGTTCCAGTGTTGTGTTGTCCATCATGCTCCTCTTGTCCCTCCAGCAAGACGTCCCTGTGACTCGGAGCCCGGCTTTTGTTTGGGTCAGAGGTCACAGAAGGCATAATATCTTTCAGGTGCCTGCTGTCCTGGAGCTGGAGGCTGCCATGCACCAGTTACTAAGGCAACGGGCCTCACGACTTGTCCAGAGAAGACAGGATGATATTAAAGATGAATCGTCGGAGTTTGCAAGCCTTTCAAGTCAGTCCATCTTGAAGGTTTTTATGATTTATTTGAACAGACCTCGTTAGTTCTCTGTATGAGAGAGTGTGTGTGTGTGTGTGTGTGTGTGTGTGTGTGTGTGCGTGTGTGTGTGTGTGTGTGTGTGTGCTGTTCACATTCTTAACTCCCACTACCCCTGTTATGTTTCCCTCATGAGTGCGATTAAGGGTGATTGCTGTGTGATTTTTGATTGAGTGAGCACGTTGCTACATGTTTTATTTTGTTTTATTCGAGGAGCTGTTTGAGCTTCTCTTTTATGGCCGGGACTCAGACAGCTGGGTGGTTGAAACTCAGCTCAAACAATGAGTCACTGAGTAATGCTAAAATCTGTTAGCGACTTGTCATGTGTCGCTCTCACTGTGACATGTAGGAAGTTGCAGCCAGGTAAGTGACTAGAGAATGACCAATACCATAATTATTTGTTTCACATATGATGTTTTACTGCTGGTGGTACTTAGATTAGGTCAATATTAAATTATAATTTGATAGTTTTAAAACGGCCCTTTGGCCTCTTGCGTACCTCATCTAATGAATCTTTATGTTGTGTGGGATATTGAGTACTCAGAATAAGAATGAGGTTATGGGTTGTCTCACCTTTTCATCACCGGTTCTAATATGGCTCCTGTCTCTTGCAGATAAAGCTGTCATGGCTCCTAATCTAGACTCATTTGGTCGAGACCGTGCAGCATACCAAGAGCACAGTCGTCAGAGGAGGATAGCAGAGAGAGAGGCGCGACGGTATGACACGCACGAAATGCCGAAAACCTTTTTACACTTTCAGTCACAAGTATACAGCCAGTTGTTGCTCAGATCACCACGTAGCTTTGTCAGGAAGAGCTTTTATGTTTAGTCATATAAATGCCAGTCTTGATACTGTCATCACTAATTCGTTGTCGGTTTTAATTGTCTGCCTTTTGTGATTGTGGGTGGGCGTAGAACCCGCCGGCGACAAGCTCGAGAACAGAACGGAAAGAGGGCTGAGCATAACGAAGGCTTATCATCCGACGACGAGGAAACATCTACTGACATCACCAGCTTCAACATGGAGAGAGGTAAACTGCTGCTGAAACCACAGCACTGACCGTAAATGAGGAGAGCTGGCACACGTGTGGTTTAAATGTGATTTAACCAGACTTGCGTCAGACGTTCTGCAGCTCACGCCTAAATAAATCCTTTGGTTCCAGATCGCATCATCAGAGAATGTAAGAAAGTATTTGAAGACGTGGTGGAGGATTTTCATTCCCTGGACTGCATCAAATCACACTTTGAAGTGTGGAGGAGAGAGTACGCCGACTGCTACAGAGATGCTTACATAGGCCTCTGTCTGCCCAGACTCTTTAACCCTTTAGTCCGTCTGCAGCTGATAACGTGGAACCCTCTTCAGGTAAGACATAAGACACATGTACATGTGACTGTTTTTAGTTGATAGTGTAACATTTTTTCTAATTCTGAAATCCATTTGTCTTTATTTGTTTTCTTGCTCCAGGGACAGTGTGAAAACTTTGAGTACATGCTGTGGTTCGAGTCGCTGTTGTTTTACGGCTTCGAGGAGCACAGCACCCTGCAGAAGGGAGATGGAGACATCAGCCTGCTGCCTGCTATCGTCGAGAAGGTCATCCTTTCCAAACTGACAGGTAGAGAAACCCGCACAGCTCCGTGGAACACACTCCGATTTGCTCGACCATAAGAATGCAGGCCAGTGCAAAATATGTCGTGTGTATTTATATCTGTTTGTGTGTGTGTCAGTGTTGGCAGAGCAAGTGTGGGATCCGCTGTCAAGCAGTCAGACAGCCAGTCTGGTGGGCTTCATTCACAGACTAATGAAAGGTTACCCCACTGTGCTGCATGGAGACAACAGATACACACAGGTACAGTCAGTTCTCCTCCTACCTGTGTAAACATAATGTACTTCATCCGCAGAGTAAGAGATAACACAATTCTTGTCATCTTCCTTTTTTTCCCTCTGTCAGGAACTCTTGAAAATGATAGTCTTAAGGACCAGGCGGACTCTGGATGAAGATGTCTTCCTCCCACTCTACCCCAAAATGTATGCCACACAGTGTTAGTGTAGGAGTCCACTTTATATTTATGAAACTTGATGACTGATTAAAAGTGTGTTTTTGCTTTCAGTGTGTTGGAGAACAAGAACAGCGGCCCGTACTTGTTCTACCAAAGGCAGTTCTGGTCCTGTGTGAAGGTAAGACAGAATTTCTTTTAAATTACCGTATTTTCTGGACTATAAGCCGCTTTTTTTCCACGCTTTGAACCATGCAGCTTATACAAAGATGCTGCTTTTCTATTGATTTTTCTTCAGCCGCCACAGGGCACTCTAACAGGAAGTGCAAAAACGAGACAGACAGGGGAAGTCAGTGCAAAGAAGAACACGCTTTTTATTTAGCACATGCAACATGTGTTACGGGAATTTTAAAGAAAAACCCTTAAATAAGGAGGATCGGATTCAAAGCATCAAAGTTTAAGTTGAATTTATTGTTCTTGTACAAGAGAAGCGTTTCACAGTGCAACACAGTAAAGGGGTTACAGAGAAAAGGGCTTTCTGAGGAGCTCTGACAGTTGGTTCTTATACATTTTCCTGAAGATGGGCTGTCTCAATTCCTGTAAATTGTCAACAGACAATTTGCATATAACGCATCTAAACAGCTTTCTTCAACATATCCCCTAATCAGTAGCCAGTATGTCCCCAACCTAAATGTCACCTCTCTGACCTGTCCCTGGGCCTCATTTTGTTCTGGAATCCCTCTATTTATACATTAACCTGAACTTTACCAGTTTCAGTAAAACAGCAATGAAGGGAAGTGCCCTCAAGACATGTAATAAATAGGAACAAACATCGTATAAGTTAACACACATCTAAATAGCAGTGTAACCCTATTTTTTATAACAACACGCACGACGAATTAGTAACAGCGAATTATTTTCACACCCTCACCCCCTGGTCATGGAAAGCACACGAAGAAGTTCGTATGATGCAGCTTTTAAGTTGAAGGCCGTCAATCTGGATATCCAGGAAGGAAATGGAGCTGCTGCATGTAAGCTTGGTGTTAATGAATCCATGGTGAGCACTTTTGCTGCCGTGTTACAGGCACTGTTCGGAAACAATCAGTTCAGGTATATAAGTAAACATTTACAGTACAAAATCTTTCTGTGTATCCGGTAAATATCTAATTTCTCAACCTGGATATCAGCGGTTTATAGTCCAGTGCGCCTTATATATGTACTTTTTTTTTTTTTTAACTTGTGGGTGTGGCTTATATTCAGGTGTGTTCTATAGTCCAGAAAATACGGTAATTGATCCATTCACCCACTATAGTTATCTTCAGATGAATTGTTGGAGTTCACATCACACATAAGAAACAGATGATTTGTACAGTTTGAATAGTTCATACTTGACAAGTTGTAGAAAATAAGTCACCAAGAAAGCTGTTGTCTTGTCTCGTTTCGTCAATCCAGCTGAGGCGTACAGCTAACAGAACTACTTGGATACATATGATTATGCTGTTGTGTTGCTGTCCTTGTCTGTGTGAGTACAGGCTAACTCTTGTTCCCTCTGTGAATAGCTGCTGGGAAACATCCTGCAGTGGGAAGGGATCTTGTCCAATTCCTGTCTGAGGGATCTGGCTCTGGACAGCACTCTGAATAGATACATCCTCTCTGCACTGCAGACCACAGATACCGGGGAGGACAATATTCCAAAGTGCCATAAGGTAGGACACACACACACACGCACGCATACACACACACCAATCGTTTTGCAGTGTCATGCTTCGTGTGTGAATGGAGCTAGTTTGGATTAATTGAAATGATACATTTCTAAAACTGGTGGAGTGAACGGCAGCTATACATGTTAGCAGTTAGGTGTTGGGTACCTTGCTCAGTGACCAGGAGGTGAACTGGCACCTCTCATGTAACATCCACACAGAAGCACAATAGATAGCAAGCATAGAAGCAAAATAGGACGCACCTTTCTACTTTTAAACATATAACCTGCAAACACTGAACACGTATTGAAGACTGGCTGCAGTGTTCCCCACAGAATGATGGTGTAACTGTACTGGTTTTATAAATTTATTTTAGTACATGCTGAAATTCATGCTCATAAAATGGACAGCGTTGTGTCTGTGCGTGTCAGTGTAACACAGATGATGTCTGTTTCTGCAGCAGAGCTGTGTGCTTTAGATACAGTTGAATCTGTAATTAACAGATCATATCGTTTTAAACACATCATATCAAAAAAAGAATTCTAGTACTAACACTAGAACAGTCAACTTCACACCTTGTCATATTTCACTCTGTGTACAAAGTAACTATACAGTTTCTGTGTTATCCATGTGTTGAGGAAAAAAACTTTATGGCAAATGTAAATACTCATCTCATCATAAAACCTGACACATCCTGCTCCGGCTCAGATGTAGACATCACGTAATAAGGGAAGAGGAATAAATTTCCATATTTACAACCATGAGAACAACAGATGTTTGTTTACCCATCACTCTATTTGTTTAGTGGTCTCACTCTGTTAACAGAGAACATCGTTACAAGCAGGTTTCATTTGAATAATCTGCTCCCCGTAGTACTAAATCATAAACTGTGAATTCTTTTTAGCAAATATTGAATTTATGTTCTTAATCCCTCAACTTTTGGTCAGGTCAGTAGATATGAAGCGTCTAAATTTTAATTACGGTTTGAAAAAGTGTCACAGATTGCACGAGGGACAGTTCATTAGATGAAGCAGTCTGCACTTTTTTAAGTGTTTGGCGTGTGAATTCATCCGTTCGCTCCACAGTGTTGCAGTCATCGCAACTTCAGAAGTAGCTCTTTCTGGTAAATACACACACTTAGTGTAATGAAGGGAGAATTTGAATTCATCAAGTTCACAGGTTTTGTCTGAGAAAATTATGACTTGTAATAAAAGTTTTCAAACTGCGTTTAGACATTTTTATTTCTCAGTTTCAAAATCATTCTGGAGACATCTTCCTTATGTAATGTCTAAAAATACAGCCAGTTTTTTTGGAAACTGGCTCCTCTGGGCTCTGACACTTTGAGAGGCGCTTATATTTTATCATACTCAGGTCACTGTGATTGGCTACATTCCACTTCCCCCGTTCCCGTGTTTGTTCTGCCGTTTTTGTTGATCAGCTTTGTGTGAACTGACTCCTCCTCGTCCTCTCTCAGGTGGTGGAGTGTATACCGGTGCACTGGTTCTCCGGGCTGAAGGGCCAACAGACGTTGCCTCAGTTGGAGCCGTTCTGCCGCTACCTCACCCACCTGGCCAACTCATTGCACCGCAGCAGTTTTGGCGCGCCTGATGTGGAACGGCGCACTGCCAAGTAAGGCTCTGCATGTATAACTGCACACACACTTTGTCCTGATCAGGGAGCCTGAGTTTAGTAATGGCTCCCTCTGCTGGAATATTATGGAAGCTGCTTTAAGATGGAGAACATGTCAGGGCTGTCAAACTACATACAAACAACAGTTTAATAACTAGTGTTCGTACATGATTAACTGATGTTGTGATATGGTGGTTTCATACTGCTTCTAACTGAATACATATCTGTCAACAGGGATCAAATCAAAGAGGTTGTGAGGATGCTGGGCCACATGAACGCCCTGGACCACATCATCACCGTGGCAGCAGAGCTTGGCATCAAAGACATCAAGCCGCTTTTAGAAGCCAAGTCTTGAGGAGGACACGGCAACGGCAACTTTTTAATTCACCTTTCGTTACGCTCGGCACATTTGAAGCCGCCGGATCACTAAGTTTGAATCCCGGAAAAAAGGTGTGGTGAATAAAACTCAACATTTGTTACCTTTTTTCTGAAAAGTGAAGGTAAAAAAAGAAAAGTGTAAATATTGTGAATAATGTATAGAACAGTGTGCTCATACACAGGACTGATGCTGAAAACGAGGCCTTGTATTGTCAGCTCAAAACAACCACTCCGTTACATGTGTTGGCAACAATTTAAATGTATAATTTATTGAGTGAATTGTTGGATTACTGGCATCTGTGTGCAAAACGTGTGATCTCTACACTGACACTGTCTGTTTTAACCTGGATATCTGTAAAAAAAACTGCTCATTTCTCTCGAGGACTCTGCTTTCCCGTATGTGCCAAAAGATAAAAACTGCACCCTGACGACCAACATGTCTCCCTCTGTGGGACAGTTGATATGGACGTTCTTCGATCCCTTAACACTTCTGTTTCACCGATGACCAGACCTGAGCTGAGAGCTTTGTAAAAGTTTTGTTTTAGTATTTTTTTTGTTTGTTTGTTTTGCCTGAGAATAAAAAATCCATTTGAACGATCACTGGCTTGTTGCGAAGTGAAACTTGTGACCCCTGAGATGGTTTCCATCCATCTGACATAGAAAGGAACAATCCAGAATCATTTTGTGATGAAGATTTTATCATCTGAAGAAGAATCACATCACTGATTTTCACCCTTTCAATCGAGTCCTCCAATGACAAATGTGAAACACCTCTTGTGGTAGTCGACCACTACTCTAATGGTAATGAGTGGGCGGGGTTGTTTGTCTCCGTGTCCCCTCCTCCATCCAAACGAGTTAAACAGCACAACCCCCGAGTTTAAATTCCTCCTCCTCACCTGTAAAGAGAGACGCAAACTTTGCAGATCACCGTGTGTCGACGCAGCGTTTGTTTTGTTTTTTCTACACAATTTACACATTTGGAAACCTCTGAAGGAAACTGGTTTATCTCGGATCACTGCTTCATGCGCCCCTGCAGGGTATACAAGGTAAAGAAGTCCTCACACACGCTTCATTATGCTACATGCATGTAAAATGTTATGTAACGTTCAATTAACTTCCAAGCATCTGTAACGCCGAGATATTTCATGTTGCACCCGAGCTTAGGGCGCTGTAAGGGAACGCGCGTTTCTGTGCGTAAAGTTGGCTGGCTGCGCGGAACGGAGGAGCACTCACTCCAAACCACATGCTCATTTTACTCGGACCCCATTTTTTACTGCTTTCAAAGTCAGCGCTGCCGTTTCCTGCAGCGTGCCTGTGAGGAAATACAACTGCACTACATAATTTCCTTCTCGCACTCCTCGCTGCTCAACGGTAAAGATTAGGGTGACCCTCGCGTCGATGCGCATTGTGTGTAACCGTGATGATGTAATATGAGACATAGGAGCCCTGGAATGTGTTATGGCTTCAGGATTCCACCGTGGGAGCTACAGTGTAGTGTGTCCGAAAGGGGCTCCTTCTGCTCCTGCTGATGATGATGATGGTGATGTGAGGAAGGTGGTGGCTGTTGTCTTGGACCTGAGTGAACACTGACATGTAGAGCAAGCAGCAAATCACAAGTGTGTAAAGTGAACTCTTCAGCTTTTGTTCAGGCAATCGTTTACAGATTAAACCCCTTATAAATGTATCTGCTTCCTCTGGAAACCCCAGAGTGGAAAGGTTTCAGTCAACAAGAGCAGCATAGATCAGCCTGGTACAGTGATGCAGTTTGATGGAGGTAGGACTCAATCTGTGCGTTTGAAAAAGCAGTAAAATAACAGTTGATGAATGTGTGAAAAAGTATAATTCCAACTCCAAACTCCAAATAATTTACTGCCCCGCTCCATAAAATGTCTGTATTGTAAGAAGGACTCAGTAGCAAGAGTTGACCTTTTAGACGTCCATGGCAACAGTTCAGACCAGTTCCAGTCAGTCTAACTTTAGCCTCTCTGAAAGTGGGCCACTTGTGGGCAAGCTGCTGACTGCAAGCCTGTATGTAGCATATACAAAACGCACTGAAGGGTGTGAGGGTGTGTGTGTGCGCATGGAAGCTTTCCAGGTACTGAGATTATGGGCATGGCTTCAGCATGTGATGGCTTTATGTTTCCTCTTTGCTGCGCCTCCATGCTGAATGTTTGGTTGCCCGTGTGCTTGGTAATAGCAGCATAACCTTGTATGTACTCAGAACAGTGCTGAGCTTTTGTTTACACACACAGTTTTATGACACAAGTTGGTAGTTTTTTTTTTTAAGACTTGTCAAAACAGTGTGTACAATGTAAGCTACTGTAGCTGCAGTAAATAGATTGCAGTGTGTACAAAACATGAATGAGCAGCTTATTACGATGTCCGGTAATTTCATGCTTATGGAAATTGCTGCAATAGAAACAGAGAGCTAGAGAATAAACGTTGTATTCAGCAGGCATCGCCTGATCAGCTTTTTACGTGACTGATGCAATACAATACACAATATCTGACTATATTTAAAATGTAAATATTCTCTCTGAGAATCAGAGATGGAAGAAAATAAAAGCTTAAGTTAGAATGTGTGAATATTATGGTTAGATAAGTTCAAAACCATGAAAGCTGCATAACTTAAATACTCTGATTAGTGTGTGAATGTCCCAGACGTTAGCCCACCTTAATTATCAGAAAATAATCAGCAAACAGACTCCAGTGTTAGACAGAGATATCTGTAAAGGTTGCTTTCATTCATACTCTTGTAGTCCGTTATGTTTGCATAAAAGTTAAAGAGCCTTCTGTGTTTTATCTACGATTTATGGCTCCTGTCTCTGAATGTGAACTGAACGGAGCCAAAAAAATCATCTTGGAAGCATCTTGTGTTCCTTGAAGTACGTGACTATTTCTCTGCTCTGAAAGAAGACATGCTAAACTATTCGGATTCATTCTTCGACTGTGGATGCCACTTATTTAGGGAACATGACAGGTCTGCCGCATACTGTATGTTTTCGCTCTTTTCATTCACAGAGGTGGTGCAGCCTTCGATTCTTTCACAGACAGACTGACAGATAGTGTTGAAATCCCTGTGCGTGGCAAGCTCATGTTGTGGGTCACTTTGAACCTGGGGCACTGCCACCATAACAGCTGGTTAAACAGGTCATGATTGCAAACTAACACAGTGATGCGATGTACCTGGCAGAGTTCGGTGGTGTCATTAGCACACAGATGGGAATTGCCAACACACCACTGTTGCATGCTGTTCTTTCTCCACAGTGAGCCCACATCCAAGAACAATTTCACTCAGTTCATGAGCGTTTGCATCGGAACACTCGACATTTTTTGTTCCTCTAATAATACAGTAGAATTCAACAAGAGAGCGACAGGGGTACAACCAGAGAACAGAGCTGCTTCCATGTACTCTAAAGGATGTATGTTTGCACCTGTTTTACCTGAACAGTGTGAGTTTAAGGTCCTGTTGCAGTGTGTCTTACACTGAAACTGTCAAAAGAAATCTCTGCTGACCTTAATGAGTATTCCATCTACTATGTATTCTGTTTTTAGGAGACGTGCATCATCAAATTGCTGCCATACAAATCCAGTTATTCAGCAGTGGTAATGAAAAGGACTCCTAAATGTCAAGAAGTGTCACGTTCATGGTCTACTTTCATTGGTTCCAAAGGATCACACCCCCCTTTCCTGTCCATCCACTCCTCCCGGCTCATGAGCACGTCTCATCTGCGAAATCATTTAAAACTAAAAGCGGGTTGCGCATGTGTCTGTGTGTACAGTACGATAAACATTCTGACACCCCTCTGAGTTTTGCAAGATTTCTGTCCCTGCACTTTTGAACCTTTGGCATTTATTCATGTATTACTGTGTAAATAATTTCATTACAGTGAATTCCAACAGAGTGTGCACCTATGAATGCATGTACCTGCATGCATGCAATGGTGGAATGCAGTGAAAGCATGTCTGAAAGTTCGAGAATTTCTGACCTCCCAGAGGCAAATATTGTACTTTTACCTTCAAGACATTTCTCTGACAGCTTCAATTACTAGTTACGTTGAGAGTACTTTTTTTTTTTTTTTTACTTAACCACTTGTTAGAGATATGTGGATCTTACATGACAGTGACGCTACAAACATATCATCGCCTTACAGAACACTGGTTTCTCAAACTATGGTACATGTACCACTGGTGGTAGTGGAATCTCAGAAAAAATATTTTTTTAAATCAAAGAAATTAATTTTAAAATATATTAAGCAGTGAATTAATTTAAGTCCTTTATCAACATGTCAGGGTTTATTTTGCAACAATAATCAGCTTGTTGTAATTTGTCCCACTTATTGCATGGCTACTTGCTAGAGAAATCAATATTTCAAAGTTATTTTGTTGATTTAAAAATGAGTTTATTGTCAAAGTCTAACATCAGAACTGCTTCCACAACAACTGTCTGTTGTTCTTAGCAGTCTGCTGTAGTTTACCGTTGACATTGTCAAGGAAGTAGAGGTTCAAAAACTCCAAACAGGAAACATTAGCAAGAGAAGTGCAGATGGGGAGAACCCTTCAACACCAGATCAGCTCTGGTTCTTGAACCGGTTCTGTTCAGGATTCAACAACAGTCAATAACAAATAATGTTGTTATCAGGAATAAACCTGCCTCCTGTGTGAACTGACTCTAGCTGAATACAGTCTGTATTTCAACATCTATCATGATGGAGGTACTTAGCTGTAAAAAGTTTGAGAAACACTCATAGATCCTGATGCACTGCTGTAGAATAAACTTAAATAATAAATAATAAACAACAGCACATAAAGTCAAATTAGCTCAACCTTTAGCATCTACAGTAGAAATGTGCAACACACACATGCATGTATATGTTTATAATACGCTAGTAATATCATTAAAAATGACATATATAATGGCAAAACACATTCTACTGCAGAATGAGTACTTTTACGTTTGATATGTGCATTTTGCTGTGAAGTTCTGAATGCACAGACTTTACTTTGTATTTCTGGGATCTGAATACTTCTTCCAGCACTGCCTGCACACAGGAGTTACACCAATACAAAGGTTACACTATTTGCTTCTTGGCATCAATGCAACTGCAACTCTGTGATTCTATCAGTTTCCACAGTTATTACTGTAAAAAAAGACTTTTGTTGAGGTTCTCATGGTTAGCCGACTACTGCTACATTTGACTGTGCCCTCGGCCCTCGTGTGCTTGTGTGTGCATGTGTGCGTGTCTGTGCTGCTCTGAATAGCCAGGCCATGTGATTCCTCCAGATTCTATTTCAGAACGGCGGTCGTCAAACACTCTCACGCTCTCACATCAGCTTGAAGAATAGTTAACAAATCAAATTTGTCTTTTTAATTCATCTATCGATCAAACCTCGACAGGCGAAGTGTATCCGTAGTTCAAGTAAGTCCTCAATGTGTTTTCTGATTCTGCCATGCTGGAACAGGATATCGTCTGTTTGACATTGATGTGCAGCAATATTTGCAAATGCTGCACATGCTTCTGTTTTTAAATGCATGATGTGTTTTTTTTTTGTTGTTGTTTTTTTGGGGGGGGATTGTCAAACTTCCTCCTCCTTTTTAGGTCTCATTATTTAGTATGATGAATTTGTAGTGACAGAAGGTGTGACTCAGCAGTTGTGTAGCGGGTCAGTGAGGGGTGATGTGGTTCATACAGGCTACTTTCTTCTGTGTTTCAGTGCAGGCATGTGTGTGGTCATTTCTGTACACGACAGGACACGGATATTAGAATAATATTTTTCACTTCAAGCTTTTATTAATGAACCTCCTTTACAGTAATGTGACTCACAAGCTGGTGTAATACTCAAAAATAGTTACTTATTTATGTGGTTCTGTCCAAACAATAGCCCAAAGAATTCAGTTTACTATCAAAAGACTAAGGAAACCAGAACAAATCTGAGCTACTGAAACAAGCATCATTTAGTCTTAAAAACACAACAAATCAAATAGTTGCTGTTTTTATGTCAATCTAGTAATTCATTTATCAACCAGTCATTACTTAATTATCATGCTAAAGGCAGTAACACACAGCAATACACAATAATAGAGCCGATGCCTGTGTAATTCTTTCCACACTATTTCTATTAGGAACACGAGCCTCGCTGCTGACATGTTACACCCTTTATGATCAATGGCACCGTGTAAACAATAGTGACCTCTGCAGTCTTCTGTGTCGCAATGTCAGCTTGACCGTGGTGGACGCACAAAATTAGATTTTTGAAGCTTTTATTTTGTTTGTCTTAAGATCCACAGAGACTGGACAAGAGTTCAACCTGTGGTTTTGTATGCAGTTTTGTTTTGTATAGAAGTTATTACAATGATTGGTTGCTGGTTGTGGCTACCATCCTGTCGGAAAACAATAGTTCTGTTATGTTTGTAGTGACTCATCACTGTGGGATTGTCCCGAAGGTTAAAGCCAAGTACTGTAAAGGTTGGAGAAACTAACGCATGAAACCTCTCTGACTGCAAGTTAACAATTTGTATACCGATATATTCGTTGGATATTTTGTTTACATGTTGTTTGATAGGTTGGAAAGTTGGAAAGGCTACAAGGTCATCGCCTTAGTTACCCTCATGTAGAAGTTTCCATGAGGTGTGACATGACTGTTGCACTGTCCACATGACCTTTTCGGGTTCATGTCCTCATGTCACTGGGTTCTGATAGGTTCTATTATCTGGAAATGTGTCACGGTGTTATGCAGCTGCATGTCATTCACTCAATTTCCAGTCTCTTTTCCACAAGACATACCTCTGGACCTCCGCCAGACTGACACAACTGAACTTTGCAGCAGGACATTGTTTATACCCCTTCCTCTCTTTTTTCCCCTTTCTGTTCCTTCAAGTGCCCTCCATGTTTTTTCTCCTTTCGTATATCAAGTATTACCTCTTGGTATGTGTGCTCAACACAGAGGAATGTGCATGAGATGTTGGACAGGCTACTGACCCAGAGAATCTTCTCAGCAACACTTAGGAAAGAAGTCTTACAGCTATGTCTGGCTTCCAGAGGGTAGATAGCTTCAAACTACATTGGCGTCTTTCCCATTTTAAAATGTGTATATATATATATATATATGTTCAGTACTGTTCAGCTGAACAAGGCACTCTTTGCATGGCCTTGTTTGGACCTTCTGGTGTGGAGGATGTGTGCTATGGTGTCTTGTGTTAAATTGGTTAGGACAGTAAGCAAACTGTAGTGGGTTTACACATGAAATCTAGTTTATTCATCACAGGTAGTCCTGCTCCAACCGTGAAAACTGTTTTACACTGTCTCCTTAGGCTTTTCTCTTGCATATTGGGCATTGTAGGATGCAGCGTTTTTAGCGTATGACCCATACTAGAGCCTAAAAGTCAGGACATCTTGGCCTCTGCTTCTTTAATATTTGCTTGTTTTGGTATTGTGAAGTGGAGTTGTATGAAGTACTTATGCATAGTCAGTGTGTTACCTACAGAAAGTTGGGAGAACATAATAAAATCAAACTGATCTGATCCAAACAGCTGCTCTATGGCGTAACAGTGTGTAGCACAATTGTGTCTATGTGTTTATGTGTTGCAATATTGAAGTTCTATGGTTAATATCAAAGACAAAGGTTGACTGACAGTAAGGTAAAGTGCTTTGCTCTGCTTCTCCAAACTAGCAGCATGCTGGCGGCTATCTACAATAGGTAGACTGCAAAACTTGAAATAACCAAACTGTCCCTCTAACTCTGTTACTTCAAGCACCAAGAATAATGGCGGATTGTCTTTGTTTGACCTTAAGCAGAGAGGAAAAAACAGGACAGTGCTGGTAGGTTGTTTTTCTTCTGCTGTATGTAGGAGTAACACAACGTGACGAGCCTCCACGGCATGTTTCAAGAAAGTGTTTTTGTGTCATGAGTTATGACTCTCTTTGCGTTGAACAGTCTGTTCAAGGGCCCTGCCTCCTGTCCTGTGAGTTGCATTGTGTTACGTAACATATGTCTGCAACAAATCCAGCAATAAGATGGATTATCCCTATAGGCCCCCAGATTTTTGGGCAGCAGTCCCAGATTGTGGATTGGGTTGCATTATGTAAGTGTTCTGCTTACAGCAAGTTTGTCGACATCATGTGCACCCCCTCAATCCAACACTTCCCCTGTGTCATTACTAGTGTCATTATGAATGTGACCTCTTTCGGACTATTGCACCAATGGATCGAGCATCATGCGATTCATTTTAGTACACTAGATGGAGCTGGCTCGGCCCCAGCGAACACCAAGACTAAGGATAAAAAGTTCAGCTACAAATGTGAAGAACTTTTAAATCACCATCTCTCCTCTTTTGTCTCCTTTCCCTCTCTCTAGGCTGTGTGTGACCTCTCCCCCTCTCCCCTGTGCTCTCTGAACCCCAGGTGATCTTCTACCCCTCCCCTTCTCTCCCTGAGGCCAGACTGTGATCCATGGCGCTGGAGAAGCTTCTGGGTTTCGGGAAGCAGTTGCTGAGGGTGAAGGTGGTGAACTGCAACACAGAGGAGTCCCATCTGTCCCGATGCCTCAACACTTTTGACTTGGTGGCCCTTGGCGTGGGCAGCACACTGGGCGCTGGCGTCTACGTGCTAGCCGGTGCTGTTGCACGAGAGAATTCAGGTGAGCCACTCTAAACAATTGGAAGATGTCCTGCGAGACAAACCTTAAAGCCTCTAATCACATCATATCCATTGCTTCCCATAGGTCCTGCTATTGTGCTGTGTTTCCTCATAGCCGCCTTAGCCTCAGTGTTGGCAGGTCTGTGCTATGCCGAGTTTGGAGCCCGTGTTCCTAAGACAGGCTCAGCTTATCTTTACTCCTATGTGACCGTAGGGGAACTCTGGGCCTTCATCACCGGATGGAACCTCATCCTCTCCTACATCATTGGTAAACATTCTCAACTACTATGCTCAACCCTTTCTAGTTGTTTGCATTCAACAGGACTAAAATCTTAGTCGACTCTTTCTCCATCACAGGTACCTCCAGTGTGGCCCGTGCATGGAGCGCTACCTTCGATGAGTTGTTAGGGAAGCGCATAGAGTATTTCTGCAGAGAATACATGTCCATGAAAGCACCGGGTATACTGTCAGAGTACCCTGACGTGTTTGCTGTCTGCATCATATTCACCCTCACAGGTAGGAAAACTTCGCTCTTTCTTTCTGTCCATTCATCTCATGTTATCACCTTTGTTTCACCGAGAGTATTCTTTATCTTTGCCAGGATGCGGTGTCTCGTTTTTGAACAGTTAACAGTGGCAGTCTTTCATTCCGTCTGTGTCTTCTTTTCTAAGGCTTGCTGGCATTTGGGGTCAAAGAGTCAGCGATGGTGAACAAGATTTTTACCTGCATCAACGTCCTGGTCTTGTTGTTCATGGTGGTCTCTGGTCTGGTCAAAGGCTCTTTAAAGAACTGGCAGCTAGACCCTGAAGAGATTCTACACACCAATTATACCAGTAACTCCAGCCTCAAGTAAGAATTCACTTCACATGTCAAAGACGCTCTATGAAACAGCCTGTTAGATCTGATCTACATGTTTCATCATAAAGGACCTTAAAGTACTTGGGTGTACTTTAAAACAACAATTTCATCTAATGCAGGCTATTTTTTTGCTGATTTGAATTATTCCTGTCTTTCCTGTTCAGTCTGACAGACATCCTGCCAACCAAAGAGCGCTTAGGAGCGGGCGGCTTCATGCCGTTTGGTTTCACGGGTGTCCTGTCAGGAGCCGCCACCTGCTTTTATGCCTTTGTCGGATTTGACTGCATTGCCACCACAGGTCAGTGCTGGTTGAAACCAGAAAACACTCCTTGGTCATGTTCTCTCCTTGCCCCACTTTCCACTTGTCTTTCACTGCCTCATGGGTATGTTTCAGTTTTGGGGGGGGCGGGTATGCGGTGGGGTACGGCTGGGGGCTCGTGGCTGCTGTAACTGAATCTTCATTCAGAGTTCATTCAGTACATACATGCAGTGTTACATAAGAGGGGCAGCACATGGAGAGAGAAGATGCAGTTAACTGCGTTTAGGTCAATTTTGCTCCTGGCGGAACGCCACGCAGCTATATGCAAGTTGTTGGTGTAAATTATGACATTAAGTCTGGGTAGGGTTTGCACACATCTGCACCTGTGAATGTAGTTCTGTTCTGAGTTTCTCTCAGTTGGCCTGCTCTCTGCCCCCAAGCTTTTCCCGCCTCTCCTTTTTCTGAATTCTAATTGGCTCGTGCAAAAGTTAACTCTGAATGATTGCTTGAGTTTGACTTGTGGGGGCATGTCTGTCACACACACACACTTTCAGCCACCCCAAAGCCATTATATCTTCTGCACGTATGTTTATGTGCAGTCCAGCTCTGTAGAGTTAAGTTGGCATGAAGCCATTATCCCTTCCCCCTCCACACACACACACACACACACACATATGTGTGTGTGCTCACATACACAGACACCACTGTTATTCTTATGACCCCAAGTCTTGCAATAACCTGGGCCAATCAAAACTGTCACCTGTCACGAACAGTGGTGTGAAGAAAGGATCCAGGCAGTGTTACACACACTCCATCATCGCGATGTGAACAAGACGCAAGTGTTTGCCTGAGGAGCTCTGTTGCGTAAAAACACCTGGAGCTGAAGAGTTGGGTGTTTCCGTCTTGTGGGTGCGCAGGGAAAATAAGCTTCTTGTTTAATTTGTTGCAAAATACCCCATTTACCCAGTTTTCCACGTTCACTGGAATTCTGCCAGTACAAGCATGAATGAGTGAACGGTGTGAACAATTCATAAAATGACCCAGACCGTGCCTCAGAGTGTAAATAGTTAGTCGCCAACAAACAGTATGGTATAGCAGCTGTTGTGGAAAAATTCCTTTGAAACATGTGTGTGTTACAAATCATATTGTGTGCTATAAAATCTATTGGAATACTTTATTACACAGCATCAACTTATATACTCCATTATACACTGTTGCCTATAAAGTTGGAAAAATGTTTGTATTTTGTGTGTGTATATTTATATTTGTAATTTATTCTTGATAGATAAAGTGTATCTTCTCAAAACTTTATTGATCGATCTCTTCCAAACATATAACAGTGAAAACTAAACCAATTAATCATTAACCACAATTAATCTGATGTGTATAAATAGGAATAAAAAGAGGAATGTGTCTGAAAACAGGGGCTTAGTTCTTGCCACAGCAGCCCAGGGTTCGAATCCGACCTGCAGTTCTTTCCCACATGTCATTCCCTATCTCTCAATCCAGATATGGAGGAACTGAAGTGAAAAGTGCTGACACTTTTATTTCTAGGAGTGGGGCAAGTTGAGATATAAAGATAGGTTAGCTGCTCTGTCTTCAGTTTGCATCCGGAGCCAGCGTCTTGTCAAAGAATGAACTTTATCGTCTAAACTCTGTTCATACTCAGAGAATTTTATGTCTCTTCCTTGAATCTTTTTTGGCCCTTCCGAGATTTCCACAGCTGTTCATCTTCTCTGTAGTTACATGTTGGAAAATAAGTCAAGATTCACAATCTGGCCCAGATACAGACTTCTCATCTCCAACACAAACAGTGAACGGTAGGCGAGTGTAACAACAGCTGCACAAACTTGTATTTAAGAAAGTCAAAGTGAGTCTTGAAATTCCATTCAGAACATTTACAGAGCCAAAGTAGTGTACAGTGCAGTTACTTTTCTCATATGTGACACTGGAGAAAAGATGCTGTCCCATCTGAACATGACAGCTTGTCATTGCATACATTTATGGGCAGATTGAACTTACCTGAATAGTTCGGAAATATGAAGATGGGCTTTTAGTGACAGAAATGCCAGTATACCTGCTGAAGTAATAAAGAAGTAAAGTTGTGCTTTTTGCCACTTTAACTCTCCCTGTTCATCATCTGCGCTCTAGGTGAAGAGGTGAAGAATCCCCAGAGAGCCATCCCTATCGGCATCGTGTCGTCGCTGCTCATCTGTTTTGTGGCATACTTTGGTGTTTCTGCAGCCCTCACCCTCATGATGCCATACTACCTGCTGGACAGCAACAGCCCTCTGCCTGTCGCTTTTAAATATGTAGGCTGGGAAGGAGCCAAATACGCTGTAGCTGTAGGCTCTCTTTGTGCTCTGTCTACGAGGTAAGAAGTTACACACACCTGCAATGATCCACCTTTGAAATGTATGCTCACGTACTGTACCGTTCTGTCTCTTAGATAAACATGCAGACAGACACGCACATATAGACATGTCTGTGTGTGTGTGTGTGTGTGTGTGTGTGTGTGTTTCTGTGTGTGTTTCTGTGTATGTATATTTAGCTTCAGGAGGCATTTGACCCTTAACTAAAAATAAGAGCACTGCTAAGAATAAATCAGTGTATGTGATGTGATGTAACCAAAGGCAAGCTGCATTTTTAATTACAACCCCAATTCCAAAAAAGTTGTGATGCTTTGGAAAACATAAATAAAAGAAAATGCAATGATTTACAAACCCTTTTCAACTTATATTCAATTGAAAGTAAAAAAAAAACAAGCTGTTTAATTTTCAAACTGGTCATCTTTTTTATGACTGTCACAATAAAAAGTTGGGACAGAGACAACAAAAGACTAAAGTTGTACAATGCTCACAAAACACCTGTTTGGAACTTTCAACAGGTGAACAGGTTCATTAGGAATGGGTGATAGTAGTAACTGGGTCCTCGAAAAGCTCAGTCAATCACAAGAATGGAGCGAGGTTCACCACTTTATGAAAACAGCTTTAGAACAACATGTCCCAACACGCATTTTCAAAAAGAAATGTCACCAGATTTCCACCAAATTTCAGAGATTTCACCATCTACTTGCCATAATGTCATAAAAAGATTAAGAGAAATCTCTGCTTGAAGAGGCATGGCCCAAAGCCAACACTGAATGCTTGTGACCTTCAACATTTCAGGTGGCACTGCATTAAAAATCAACATGGTTTCAGAGCGCTTCACAAAACTGTTGTCGGTAAACACAGTTTGTCACTGCTTCTAAGAACACAGGTTATGGCACAAAGCTAAAGCCATTTATCAAGAAGATCCAGAAATGTGGCTGACTTCCCTGAACCCTCATTTATCTGAGGTGGACTTAGAGACTGACACTGGAAAAGTAGAACTGGCCTGACAAATCCACATTTCTAATCGATTTTGGAAATCATAGTCGGCGTGTCCTCTGGGTGGAAATTTTTGTTTTATACAGCGGACCAACTTTTTTGGAAGTTGTATTATTGGTTATACATACTTTATCTAGCACACACTTTGACCGACTATTGCTTTGATAAATACTTATATAGATGAATGTATGAACATGTTGCTTCATGCCACTGTTACTGCATATGTATGCTACTCTTTTCATATGTGAGCTGGTGCTGCTGTTAATTTGTGTTTCATGGCATTCTTGTGGGTGTAAGTGTGGATACTATATATCCTGGTTGTCCCCCTGGTTGCCTGCTGGGTGCTATGTTCCCTATGTGATCTGGGCAACGGTCACCGATGGGCTGCTTTTCAAGTTCATGGCTGAGATCAGCCCCTGCACCAAAACCCCGCTAACTGCAACCCTCACCTCTGGCATAAGGGCAGGTGAGACACTAACACGCATGTTTCCTAACAGCATCCATGTTCACCGTCGCTTCTTTTCATGCTTCGGGGCTGAGCTGCACCGGGTTGCAAATGGACTGCCAATTGCAGATTCCATTTAAAATGTGTTTTGAGGAGCCCTGCCAAAAATCAGCACTGCAGCATGAAAAGTGCATCTTTAATTGTCGCTACTCTGGCCTTACATGTACAGGTCTCTCAGTAGTTGGTTGAGGCAGTTCATGTATACTTTCTACTACTATTTCTTGTAAAAATGGGTCAGACTTTGTTTTTTTTGTGACTTAACTGAAGTTTCCTACCTTCATATTGGTGGTGTTAGAAGGAATATAAGTACCAAATTAAACTGCATGCTGAAGTAACCAGATTTTAACTTTGGAATGGAGAGTAACAGCATGTGGGCGTCATATTTGTTGTGTAAGGAGGGGATGAATTGTGCATGCTCGCATCAGATTATTCTTGGTCCATCATCATGTCCCTGTTGCCCCTGTAGCCAAACTACTGTGTGGCCAATCTGGTATTCTGTTGCACGCTGTCCAGCACTCAATCCATGACTCTTATCTTCCTAACTATATTCGCCTCGCCCTCGATAATTATTCCTCCTTCTGACCTCTTCATACTCTTCCTTTCCCCTTGTTCCTCTACCCTATACCTTCCACCGTCCCATCCCCAATCTGATGTTTCTCTCCCCCCACACCCACCCCACAGTCTGTTGGGTTCCATGTTCCCCCTACCACGTATCATCTTTGCCATGGCTCGGGACGGCCTGCTCTTCTCCTTCCTGTCCCACGTCAGCGAGAGGAAATCCCCTGTAGCGTCCACTGTGACCGCTGGGGTGATGTCTGGTAAGATGAATGAGGCATAAGGAAAATAGAAGGATGTATTTAAGGAGAAGGAAGGAAAGAGGGCAATTAAGAGGGCTGGGACATAAAGTGAAGAAGATTATGTGAATGTTGAATTAAAGAAAATCAAGATCAAGCAAAAAAAAGAGAGTAGTACAACCTGAAAGATTAGCTTTGACCTCTCTCATTACTGCTCAGCTTACTAATTAACATTGAGTTAATTAGGCACAAATTGCAACAGAGAAAATCTTAATTAATACTTGTGATCATTCTCCAGTGCATATTGTTTGATTTGTTTCCTAAATGTGCAAAGGTGTTCCCATGTCTCCAGCTTTCATTTTTTTCTTTCTTGTTATTCTTGTTTGCTTTCTTGTTAAAGCTATCATGGCATTGCTGTTTGACCTGAAGGACCTGGTGGACCTGATGTCAATAGGGACACTGCTGGCCTACACATTGGTCGCTGCCTGTGTTCTGGTACTCAGGTCAGTGAGGGGACTTAAGTATGTAAAGTTTAACTAGGGACACAGTTTGCACCTGTCCAGAATTAACACTAGAACCACTGAAGGAGGGTATTTTTACTCCCTGCTGCAACAGTTTCATCGATCGCAAAGATGTCCTTTTATATCAAGACTTCAAAAAGATCAAATATATTTTAAAACCATCATCATAAACTGAGGCTGCAACAAACAAACAACAAAATAATTGACAGATTGAAATAATTTAATTATTAAGATTCCTTATAATTACATTTTTACAGAAGAAGAACACTAGGTAAATGTTCAAAATGTATTTGGATAATAACATATTGTTTTACTTCGTCTGTTGTGATACTGAATTTGAAAAGGAAAAACACACTTACACCTCGACCTACGCACTCAATTTTCTCTCCATCCGATTCTCCATCACTCATGTCTGCTGTTATCTCTCCCAGATGTGATGCCTCACTCCCACATTGCCAGAACTTCTTGGACCTTGTTCTGCTCCGGTTCAAGTTTCAAATTCATCTCTCTAGCCTCATATCTATCCAATATAGTTGGCTCGAACTTGTGATATGACAATCTGCTCATCAAACGACTTCTAGCCAACGCATGTTGCCAGGCAACTGGGCGTGGTGCAACTGTTGAGGGGTAAAAATGACTCCGTGGTGGTTCTAGTGTTAATAAGTTGTCAACACTTCATGTGTGAATGTAACACTCAGTAACATGCAGTGAAACCTTACATTCATGTTGAAAGCAGTTTTACACTTCATTTTACACTACCAGGTACATTTTGACAGTATGGGTGACATTACTCATAAGCAGGTTAATTTTGCTCCGGTGCTGCATTATGTGCTACTTATCACTGCATTACCACTGGGATTAGGAACTATTTTAGGTGACATGAATATAGAGTAAAGTCCCAATGGTAAAAACAGCTCAGTACATGTGTTTAATTGTGTCAGGTACCAGCCTGAGCTGCCCAGTCTGTCGTATCAGATGGCGAATACCCAGGAGGAGGTGGAACTGAGCGACAGCATAAGTGCCCCCAGTATGGGGATCTTGCCCGGTATAGAAGAGAGACTCAGCTTCAAGACCGTCATGTTCCCAGACAATCCTGAGCCATCCACACTGTCCGGCTTCACAGTCAACATCTGTGCCTCTGTCATGGGTAGGTGGTCATAACAGGCCTACGTTAATACTGCGATAGAATGTAATAAATATTCATTAAATTGTTATAATATTTTGGTAAAGAAGCTTACGACAGTGTTAATTTGCTTTAAATCCTCTTGAGTCGTGTGCAGAGTTACACATGAGATAAAAACATATGTACTCCTGCAGGAACGTTGATCCTGCTGTTCAGTGTACTGGCGGTGCAGGGAGGGATTGCTTTGTGGAACATCATAGCCCTCAGTGTCATCTTCATGGCGTGTCTCCTCCTCACCTTCATCATCTGGAGACAACCTGAGAGCAAGACTAAACTTTCCTTCAAGGTTTGGATTAAAGCAGTTCTTCTTTGGATCTTTTAAACTTAATGTTTGCTATGTCTTAACACTTTTCGCATCTGACTCTTTAGGTTCCACTGCTTCCCTTCGTTCCTGTGATCAGCATGTTTGTCAATGTTTACCTGATGATGCAGCTGGACAAAGGCACTTGGATACGATTTTGTATTTGGATGGTAATAGGTACGTATTGTAAATGCCTAGGGGTTCAAACTGACTCCATAGTTGCAGAAATTGTATCCATCCCTTAAAGGGGAAGTCCCGGCCAGTGGTTCTGAAACCTTTTTTCTGCCATGCCCCCCTTCAGAAGCCACATTTTTTATTATTCATAATGAAAAAAATGTCAGTACAATCAGGAAATTCTTGTTTATTTTTTAAAAAATTCAAAAATTTTGGGTGATCTTTTGGCAGAAATGGAATATAATTATGTTTTCAGTGATACAATCACTGTTACCTGAGAATTAACCTTTTATATCTACATATGGACATCTTGCGCTGCCATGTTTGTTACAGTAGCTCAGCTTGGCCAAAGGGCTCCACAGGACATGTGGCAGAGAAAGGAGCTGTAGAAGAAGAAGTGTCTATGCAGTTGGAAAGGGAGTGAGAGACGGTTGAGTTGATTACAATCTGCACTAAATGCCACTAAATCTCACAGGCTGTACCTTTAACTCTGCATTTTTCCCTGGTCATCCATTCACCAGGCCAGCAAATTTCGGGTGTCTGGGGTTCTCACACAACACCTTCATTTTAGTGAGTGTACTACACAAACAATGATGTGTGTCTTGCTCTCCTTTCCTCTCAGGTTTAGTGATCTACTTTGGGTATGGCATTCATCACAGCGCTGAGGCAGCCGCGGCCCGCTCGTCTCCAGACACAGTGATGAATGGCTTTAAACGCGACCACGAATTGGAGGACATGTCACCAGAAAAGGAGGCCTTCCTGCCCTACGACATCGACGCCAGGGAAGAGGACGATGGAGATTTGTAGGAAGCATTAGAACATGCTGCGTACATTTCAACCTGCCCTGACGCCAGTCTGTCTGAGTTTTTTTTAGATTGGACAACATCTAGGCAATCACTGGCAGTACTCCCTTTTGGGGAAAGTAATGATAAATAACTTTGACCTCAAATTCACAAATCTGTGACTTTCCCCCTTGACTGATGGGTAGAACAACAAGATTTCTGAAGCCATCGTTGGCATGATTTCAGTATTTTGTAATGAGCTTGTTCCCCCTTTTGCTTGGCCTTGAGCTTCAACTGCTCCTTATCACTTGGCTGTCTGAGGAGGGGTGGGGGGGTCGTGTTCGAGGGAGGTTCGGATATACTGGGAGACCATCGCATTCGTCTCTTTTCATGATGGGTTGTGGTTACTTCTTTGGGGAGTGTGTGGGTTACATTGTTAGCAGAAGGACTATGTGCACATGTGATAACAGCTATAATCTGGGTGCCAGCGAGCAACAGTATATTTCTTGTGTTTCTTTCTGTTAAAACTTAAGTAGATATATTTACATAATTCTGCAAATCAGATAACACGGTTAGTATAAAACACAAATTGATATTCTCGTAAACCAGTCGACTCTTATGTAACGTGCTGCTCTAACCTCACTGACAAATGAGAGCTTGCAGAATACACACTTGGCTTGTCAGTGTTATAATTACCCTTGTTCACTCGGAGAAAAGGGTGGTCAGGCCAATGGCTGCACATGTAAGTGGGCCAGCAGGGAGCTGTAACTTATAATAATGATAATACCAATAATAATAATAAGTATATTTAGTATAGCAGCCTCTATAGAGCAAGTGCTCTATGAACATAAAGCAAACAATAAAACATAAGCAACAACAGAACATGAAAACACTCGACAGCAGGCGAGAGAAAGGCTAGTTTGAATGAACGAGTCTTGAGCTGCTTCTTAAAGGTTTCAGCAGAGACCATGAGTCTACAGGAAGAGTGTTCCACAGTGTCAGAGCCTCTGCTACGAATGGAAGATGTACGCTTGTGCCTGACAGTGCAGGGCTCTGAACAAGAACATCCTGAACTTGGTGGGAAGCCAGTGTAAAAGCGTAGAAGATGGGTGTGATGTGAGTTGTTCTTCTGGACCTGGCCAGCTTTGCAGCAGCGTTCTGGACCAACGACTTGCTGAGGCAGGTGAAAAGGGAATTACACTAATCAAACCGGGATGATAGATATGCGTGAATGATATTCTGCAGTTCAGGTTGTGATACAACAGCCCTGAGTTTGCTGATGTTTCTTGAGTGGAAGAAACAAGAACAGGTCAGTGATTTTATATGTTGTATAGCTTATAGTCTCCATGAAACAAACAGACAGGCATAGCCTGGCGTCCTGTTGTGATTTTACAGTAGTTTCATTGCAGACGTATGTCTCAGCAAAAGAGCATTCATTGAACCAACAAGCCATCTATCTACAGGTTATGGTGCAAAAAACTGCTGTGCCGAAATATTATACACCATATCCTGTGAACAGTTCCTGATCCAGATGCACACACAGATTCAGACGTCAGAAGTCATTTGGTCTAAAGTTTACCAGGAACGTTTTAAAATGTCAAACCATGTGACGAGTAACATTCATATCATCTCCTTCAATAATGGCCGTTCGAGGATATTTTACCCTTGGTATGTGAAATCTCATCTGTGAATCTGATACAGTTGAATATCAGGTGACGATGCTGAGTTGTTGAATCTGTTAATGTCAGGTGACATTAGATGGTAGTGGCATTTCACAGTGCTGGCTGCTGTGTCTCTGCATCTGTATCTTGTACATTTAGTTAAAAAGACAGAGAAAGAACAAACAAATACAGGCCGACTTTTTCTTAAAATGTCCAATTTGGATAAATGTCTTTGTTCTCAATTTATTGTAGGCCTTTTCTTTATTAATGTCTTTTTATTACCCAGATGGTCTGAGTCTGATTCCACTTAATATTTACAATTAAACAAAGGCCTACAGAGAATTTGGCCATGTACATTTATTTTCATCATCTTTTGTTTGTTGTCATTAAAATGTCAGATGCATTTGCGTATGTTTTCTATTTTTACAGACGTGAAGTAGTACTTAGTAGACCGATTTAGCATTGCACTCATACAACATCATGATGGGAAAGATCCATAGCTGCCATCTTTTTTTATTCCATGTGTTTCTTTTCTTTGTCAAAACCTGGCACCTGCATTGCCCACAATGCAACTCAACTAGTGATGGTTCAGTCAGCTTCAGGTGTGCAGCTTGGTTGCTACTGTAGTGTTGAGATGAGTCAGTTTATCCGACTGTACTGCTTTTATGCAGTGGGACTTCCTAAGACCCGTAAACAGACTGGAAATATGTGTTCCCCTTTAATGTTACTTCAAGATTTAAAGGTACAGTGTGTAAGATTTAGTCCCATCTAGTGGTGAAGTTTCAGACTGCAACCAACTGAATACCACTTGCCTCACCCTTCCGTCCCAAACATGAACGATAAACTACAGTTTATCGATTAACTTACTGTTTGTCCATTCTGGGTATGTAGAAACATGGCAGTTCTCCACAGAAGAGGAATATTTTATTTCTGCCAGTAGATCCTCTTGAATGTTACACACCGGACCTTTAAATGTAGACCGATGTCACATCATATCGTGTTCCCATTAGTTTTAACACGTGCATGCATTGACTGTGTTTTTGAGAGTCCTTAACAACACAGTAGCAAGTCGAACTCTGTATAATACAGATTGTGTATATAAGATATTGTTTCGATTTTCTGCAGTAAATTATTTGTAAAGTGGAGAAAAGGCTTATTTTTATGTTGTCCTGTTTGTGTGCAACATTGTGTTCCTCATGTTGTTTACATGATCAGTGCAACTGAAATTATCCTCAGGGTTGGCAAAATCACTGCCTTCACGTTACTTCAACCATCGGTGTCTCATGTAAGTACAAATACAGGATATTGGCATGACTGTGGCAGAAATATTCTTCAGGGTCATGGTGGCCTGCCTGTAATGCAGCTTTACACAGCAGAAGTGTAAAAATAATCTGTGACATTTGATCAACCATGCATGACCGACCTTTTCAGGGGTTTTGTTCATTTGTGTACTTAACAGCAAATGTAACTATACACTAAGCAGTAACTATACTTCAATCTGGCAATATCTTTTTTTAACCACAAACTTGCAGTTTACAGAATATCCATGTTTTGAATATCCATGGTGGTGATTATTTGTATGTGATTTCTGTTTTGTTTTTTTGTCGGTTCAATAAGGAATTCATGTGTATTTAAAAATCTTCGGACATAAGACATACTTGTTATGTCAACCTCAGTGTTTGAAATGGATATCATGTATCTATTTCAAACATATATAAAAAGATAAGAAGGGGCTCATTTCTTCCCTTCTGATGCTGCTTTAAAGCCAGACTGACCTTAACTCTCCCTTTACATAACGCACGTCACATGAGGCGTTTGATGTTTCAAATCCACGATGAGCGCCCGCCTCATCTTTCTGTCCTTTTTGCTGTGATTGCTTTCTCTGGCTTTTTGCTTGACTTTTTTCTTCGGTGTGTTTAAAACTATATCTAAATGCTGGGTAGGCATAAACAGTGTTGGAGTCTGTCACTCATCATCACAGGTTTCTCGTTTTGTTCTTCATCACTGCGGAGCATTGGTTTTCTTCTTGCTGTATTTACGCACAAAACTGCAACTTCTTAAAATTGTCAAACGTTGTCGTGTCAACACGATTGTTAACTGATTGTGCATTGTGGTGAGCATGAAGGTTCCTTTTTTTTGTTTGTTTGTTTTTTTTTTTTTACAAAAATGTATGGTCCAGTTACAAGTTAAACTGCATCTCACATCCAGATGGAGACATCTCAGTTGCCTGAGTGGATGAGGAAGAGGTCAAAGTTTGGGTGATAACAACACCTCCATGACAAATGAACTATCTCCATCTGCTGAGGAGAAATAGCTACTACGTGGGCCTTGAGTTACATACAGTATATATTTTCAAATGTAGAATTTTTATATGTTGTTTTACCAGTCCACCCTCCATACTTTGGTCCATGCTGGACTTGAACCCCCCCCCCATCCTGGTTCCCAAGCCAAGTGTATACACCTGTAGTCTGAAAGATCTACAGATCTCTGGTTGACATGTGACTTTCGTATAAAAATAGACATATTGCCTTTTTTATTACTGTATTTCACTTAAAAAGGTTTGTGGGAGTTTCTTTACTTTGGCTCCACCTGCTGGTAGTGTCAAGACCAACCTCAGCATACTCAGAATGAGGGGCTGAGTGTGTCTTTTGGATCTATTTTCTCTCCAAACATCACCCAAAAAATCTTTTTCCCTTTTGTCCTGTCAGTGTATGTTTCACGCATCCTTCCTGTAAATAAAAAACGAGCTTTTCAAACCTGCTCTCTCCCACTGGCTTTTTTTTTTGTATCAGAATTTTTACACCAGACGTCTCACATGATCCAGCAGAGAGCGCAAATGTATCGAGAGACAGAGAGAACAGCCTGAGCATGAGGATGCTCTCTGCCAGGTGTCGGCTGCAGCATCAGCACCGCTCCTCCTCCGGTCCGCAGCATCTCTCTCTCTCTCTCTCTCTCTCTCTCTCTCCCGCACTGTTTCTACCAGTCAGAGAGAGGGGAGAGAGTGGAAAGACACGCTTGTGCCTCGTTTTGCAACTCCTGCATTTGACCGACATCCCTAAATGAATCAACAGCAGAGAAACCCGGAGGTAAGTCACACAAATGAAAAACACGTTTTATGTTTAATGTGCATGGATGCTTCTGCAGGCCACCGTCGGTGTCTTGCAGAAGTGTCGCACATATTTTTCTCTTGTACGATTCTGGGTCTTCGGTGCTGACTCGGTTCGCTCATGTGGATCAGATCGTTTTTATTCTCGCTACGTGGCCCGGTGCGGTGCGTTCTGTGGGAGGGGGATTTGTGCCAATTTCACAGCTCGTTTGCAAAATCTCAAATGAAAACAAACACAAAAAGACATCGTGTAAGGTGGGAGTTGAGCCGCACATCGCACTGTAAGTGGAACATAGCAGGACTGAGAGGGACCGAGGTCAGACAGGGGAGAGCAGGTTGGTGTGATGGATGGAGCGGGTCAAGTCTCTGTGGGTGATGCTAATGATCATAGATTATCCAGGCTTTAGACTCCAGCTATGATCCACTGAACTGAGAGGTACCAAGGAAGAGCTTTGAAGAATTTTTAATTGTGTTATTAATTATTATTTTAATTAACTAGTAGTGTAATTTCAACACACAGTTCTGGCATCAAACTAAAGAAACAAAAATTAAAAGAAAAAAAGATTTCAACCTAAACTGTTTTTCTATTATTATTTTATTTTTTTACAGTGCTGTTTGCTGACTAAGACTTTAGCCAATTTATGGTTAATAAAGTGTGTGAAGTTCAAATAAAGATATGTTTTGTTCAGTTTGACCCTCGAGGGGTCGGTGGTTCAGTGGTTCCCACTGCAAAACACTTTCAGTTTCTTCCCTTCACCTTCATTTAGACACATGAATTTGTATTGATCCTGCGGCCGCACACATAAAGACATCCCCTGTGATCCTTTTAACTCCTCTGCAAAGAACCTTGTGGTTTAAATTGCGCACTATTCGCACGTGCGAGTAAATACTCTCCATGTCCACAGCCTTCACCTCTAGGCACCTTGGAGGGCAGACAGGAGAGGAACTGATGCATCAAATAAAGGGGAGCGCGTTGAGAGTCACACTCAGCTGCCTCTTGTCCTGATTGATTGGTGTCTGATGATCGGGTTGTCCTTGAGACTGCATGGGGGGGGGGGTGTTTTCCTGTCTTTGTTAGGGTGTATTACTTAATTTATTTATTAAACTAAGTTGTATTTTTTTCAGCTTTGCAAACTGTGTAAAGGATCACATTGTAGCAGCACTGCCCTAAACACGTGGAGGATAGATTTAACCTGAGACGCTGTGTATAAATTATATGTGGGAAGTGTGTTTTTTGTGTTTATTGGAAGTGTCTGCTGACATCATCGACCCCAATATCAGAGACTTCCCACATCTATGGATCTTCCAGTCCATTTAGCTAAATCTTGCCAATCCCTCCCGGGTTATGTTAATGTGAATGTTGACACTGCATCAAAGCAGGGGCATCAGAGCCTTCGGCCTTGGAACTGTACATCGTACACTGCTGTAGCTGCTGTTCCAGATGCTGATGCATGTGTGATTGATTCATTACACCTGACCTTTGCAATGTCTCAACAGCGATCAATTCAGTAGATCTCTGCCAGGAAAACCACTCGCAGCGGGGTGTGTGTGTGTGTGTGTGTGTGTGTTTGGGTGTTTGTGTGTGTGTGTTTCTGCAGGTAAGACAGTTTGTCACAAAGCCCATGAGTGCAGCGCACCGGTATGACCTTCAAGGTCATTTTATAGGACAGAACAGAGGAGAAGAAGGAGGAGGGAGGGAAGGAGGGAGAAAATAGAGATGATGTGCGAAGTGAAGTGAGGGAGAGAAAGTATGTCAGTGTGCCTCTTAGTTTCAGGTTGAATTTGTTTCCAAGCTTCTTTTCTCTCTCCCTCTCTAGTTTGGATGGAAGTACTGTGCTAATTGAGGCCACAGTGCAGAGACAAGAGGCTGCAGTTATGTCACTACCTCTGCTCTAATAACTAACAATTAAACAATTTGGAGGCTTTTATTGGCTCCGTATGATGAGAATGTGTATGCTTGTTTTTTTTCGAGTGTGTGTGTGTGTGTGTGTGTGTGTGCGTGCGTGCTAGTGTGAGTGAATTCAGTTGGAATGAAGTGTCAACACACGTGCAAACACACATTTTCAAATTCACACTGCCTTTTGTCTGGAAGGTGGCAATGAGCTCGTTGTATAGCTCCTCCCCTGCAGTCAGAGGCAGGACATCAGGGGTGAAAAGAGAGGCACGCCTCCACACACACACACACACACACACACACACACACAAACCTATATATATATCCACGTGCACACATACACTTCCCTGTCCTGTGAGAGTCAACATAAAAGACCTTTCACTTGTGTGTGTGTGTGTGCATCCATTTGCTCATTTTGTGCAGTCAGTTTGAGGGAAGCGTTTTTATCGTCTTTTTGTGTTCTAGGTCATTTCAGTTCCATTAGTCAACAAGCTCCGGCTCTTATTAAGCAAATGAATGCTACTGTGTGAACGAGCTGTGAAGTGTGCAGCGTTTTGATGAGGGCAGAGCCATAAGAGCTCCACTTAACTTGACTGGGAAACATGCTGTGAGTTCACATCATTCATTTTTTATGATACGTCTCCACGCTATACATCTACATTCTTCTCCATGTGCCCAAAAATAAACAGAATCTGTCACAATAGCAGCATCCCATGTGGATCCTCAAGCTGAGCAGCATTCCTCTTTAATATCCCAGAGGAGTTCTCTGCCCCGTCCGGTACTCTCTCACATTCCTTTGTCCAATGTATGAAAACTCTTTTTGTTGCACACCCACACAGCCAGTTTAAATCATTACCATATATATATATGTATGTTTTATTTTTATTTTTTTGCATGTCATCACCTCAGCACCCCAAAACCCTCAGCCCATTCTATTCTTTGCTCACCTCTCACCGATCCTTTGCCAGCAGTCCCTCCCCCACACCCCTGGGGTTTACCACATGCACATTACACATGCACACACACTCCTACACATTACAATACTAACTAGAATCCCACACACCCCCCCGTTCCAACCTCCCCGCTCTCTGCAGCATCATTTATTTCCATCATCATATTTTGCTAAAATATACTGAAGTGACTCAGCCCGTCTAAGACGCGCTCAGCTTTTCTTTGTCTGTGCTGCTTCACCTTTGCCAGCATCATGTCTCGCCGTGTGTACTCTTTGTCTGCAACTGCTTCGCATCAGAAGTGAACTCCTATCCTCACTTCTCCTCTCCTCTTTGTCCTCCCCGTACAGTTTTGCCCACCAGCCATGCAAGAGTTAACATTTCTCTCTGCGACAGGAGTGTGGGTAGTGGGTGGAGGGGCTTTGCTAATAACAATGCGGTGCAACCAGCAACCAGCATGGACAGACACCCCTTTTTTTTTCCTCGCCTCCGTGCCACCCCTGTCTGGACCTGCGTTAGTCTGTGTTTTTGACTGAAGGTCTCAGTGAATCAATAAGCACGACTCTCGTCTTCCTCCTCCTAATTCTCTCCTCTAGATTGTAGCAGTCCGCTCCTTTCTAATCACGCTAATCTCCCCATCAGTTCTTCTTTGTGCTTTAGTTCCCGATTTATCTTTTCTTTGTCATTTCGCCTTTCATTTCCTGCACATTTGTCTTCCCTTTCTCCATCTCAACCACAATCCATCCTTACAGGCTGCAGAGTACAACAAAACCAGACAGTGAGGCAGGACCATGTCTGATGCAGAGTAGATTCATTCTCAGTATTCGACAAAAGCAACCCGGATAATAATAATAATAACCGTTAATAAGATGGTAAATTCCAGCAGTAAGCATGTTTTTTTTTTCTTTTCCCAAGCAACATTTTCTCTCAGAGTGAAGCTGTCTCTTTGTCTCTGCTCCTGCTGCAGTGATAGTCACTGCTGGAGTGTGTGTGTGTGTGTGTGTGTGTGTGTAGGTGGTACTCATGTTACTATATGTGTAACTTTGCATGAACATGTGCACATGCAAGTGTACGCTTCAAGCACGAGCTCACACTTGATTTCGGACGGGACTCTTTAAGTCTTTGCGATCATCGCGATGATCTGCTGCAGTTTGTCATCTTGTCAGCTAACAAAGAGACAAACATCGCGCGTGCGAACGCGTGTTGATGGATGGATGCGTGAACACGTGCCTCCATTTTTCATTTCCCTTCGATTAATGAATCCCATTATTGGCGTGTCGTGATTTTTCCGGCGGTTTCGTAGCGGGTTGCAAACACAGACTGCCTGCTCGCAATGAGGAAATAAATCAGCTTTTATTGCAGATGATCTGATTTTCTCATTCCCCTTATTCAGTTAGGTATGACCACCCACTCTGACCCAAGATCCTGCAGAAATCCTGTTAGAGTTCTCCCCTGTGATACTGAATGAGTCCCCCTGGGGTGCAAGAAGGCGTCCCACTGTGTGTGTGTGGAGTGGAAGACGGCGATAGAGGAGAGAGATGGGATTATTTGGGCAGATGTAGTCTGCTGATGTGCCGCCTATAAGGATATAAATGGGATTGATCATTTCGCCCTGCTCTCATTAACTCTGTATTATTAAGGTGGGAGAGGGGCTGCAGGGAAGGGAAGGAGGCACAGATATTTTGAAAGGACTTAATTGAATGCATTTAGGAGCCGGTGTTGTAGTCAGGGAAGCTTGTTGATGAGAAGCAGCTCTGTTGTTGTTTCTGCATCTATACATGAAGTGCAGAACAGTCAAACAACTTGGAGGATACTATTTCTGGATATCTCCCCGTTCGGCTCTCTCTGTGATGAGAATCCCTTTGCTGCGCATAGTAAATGACTGCTCGCTTCACACATAGAAACATTCACAGTTTCTGTGAATTTGTCGCTTCTGTCTACATGGTGTCTATTGTTTCTTCTGTGAAAGCGGAGCGTTTATCTTATCTCAGTGCTATTTCTGTCTGTGTTGTGTCGCTGACAGAGATGGGAGGAGGAGAGGATGACTTAAACTCAGCTTATTTCTGAATAGACGTTCTCACAAAGCTTTTAGCCTGCTGGGTGATTGTATGTGAATAGAATAAAAGGAGAGAGGTATACTTTTCCAAAATGGACAAGAAGATGCTTTGTGTGTGTGTGTGTGTGTGTTCAGCTTTTACGGCTTTATTTGCAATAAAATGTGCAGAAGCCTTAAATATATGCATGTGCCCATAGAGGGTAGATGTTCGCACTTTCACACAAATTTGAACACAATCCAGCCTCAGGAAAATGTACAAGGGCATGCAAGGATGATGTCATTAGAGATTAATTACATGCATGCAAAGACACAGCATGTACTGTATTAGAGGACCGGAGTTTCATCTTTAAGGATAACTGCTACACTGCGTTTTAATGTAAACCCCTGCACTAAATCTAATTATGTCATGTGCTACCACTCAGCAGTCATAAATTATGGTTACGCTCACGTCCACACTCTGTCCGTTGGTCCATTGGTGTTCCCTCCACCTCTTTTGCATCTATTTCGGTGTGCCGGAATTCACATCTCTGCAGAAGTATGCGTATATGTATGGATGAAAGAGAGATGGCTCAGGGGAATTGTGTGTGTTTGTGTGTGTGTGTCGTTGGGGTTCCCCTGGGACTAGGCGAGCTATAAAACCTGTCTGCTCTCCAGTGGGGGAGGAGAGGACTAAAGCAAAGTGCCAAAGACAAATGGATTCTGTAATAGCCACATGTGCTGCTGGACCGACAACAAAGACGCCGAGAGAACGTGTGTGTGCATGTGTTGATTGTGTACGTCTGCGCAGTCTTTGTGTTGTCACATGTGCGTATATGTTTCTGAAAATGCAACCTACTCACTGGAACGCACAAAAAAACACAAGTAGTGTCTTATACATCCTACCTGACTTGTTTTTAAAATATTCACGGGCAAATTTTTTCATTGAAATTAAATTCTGTGTATGACTTATTTTGATTTACAACCCCCTCATCTTGACAATTAAAAATCCCCTTTCATATTTGAATTATCCATCATGTATGTACTGTGCACATGTATAAAAATGATTGGGATTGTGACCAGCAATAACCTCTGTAGCTGGGTAATAAAAGCCAATGTGAAAGTGCCACAAACTGTAAGTCCTTGAGTGGCCATTTGATGCTACAGAACAATCTCCATAAGTGTCTGTATTAAAATGTCCAACTTCACAGCAGAAATAAACATGTTTACAGCCTGGTACAAAAAACAGTTTTGCTCTCTATAGCTAATTTCCTCGTTCACAACAACTGTACTGAGGGTGAATTTTTTTTAACTTGCCCATACCCATTATATTAGGGCCTCAGGTTATGTATAATTAACAGCATGGCTGCTTTGATTGACAGGTGGGCGCCATTCAGCCTGCCTTAGGTCCGCCGATGATCCGTGTCTTTGCCAAAATTTAGATTAGCCGGAAGACAGACGAGGTGGAGTCCATATATTTTGAGCTTCAAAACAGAGACGAGTGACATCACTCATGTCATGGCCATTATTTTTACTGTCACTGGGTGGGGAGGGTGGTTGAATCTTATATTTCATTTTTTAAAAAGCCCTGCCCAGCACTATGTGTATTTTCTTTGCACCCTTCCCCTTTGACTTGCAAAAATACAATTCACTCCCCCACACTATCTCAATATGATATATTTATGTCAGACATAATGAAATGGTGAATATTACAGCAACTTTCCAAGCGCTGCTAGATTATAGTTATTATAGACAGCATAGCTCTGTGACTCCTGATGGACTCGCAGTATATTCACCCCTCTCCCCGATTTAATGAAAACATATGTGAATTAGATCAGACGGCGCTGTAGCCTGATACATATGAGATCAGATTAATAATGTGAGGCCCGGTTTGGGTGGGTTTATGTAGGCAGCTGTTAAAAAAGCACAGTATTCTTTTTCCTCCCACGAGAAAGAAGGCTCTTCTTAAAATTATAGACTTCAGTACAATATATATTTTTAAAATAGAATATAATATCATTTTCATACAGCCCCTAAATGAGAAACAAGCACAGGATAGTCCACAATTCTGGACTTACAGAATTATTTAAATACGTTTCATCAAACAACTCAGTATGGGAGCTATTTAGCACTCATTAGCATTATATATGGTAAAGGATTTTCAATAATTACTTCAGAAACAGGGCTGTATAGCTCATACTATAGAGGTTCAGAATTATGTATTCCCTCCATCAGCCTAATTAGAAAATTGTAGCTCTCCTGTGACAACTCTCCTCCTCTCTCCATCCATCTGTATGTCTCATCTCTCCCACCTCATGTCTGTGTCTCAGTCTTTCACCCACACAGGCCTGCTCACAGTCAGATAAACGAAAAAGAGTAGGACGAGGAAGACCTCTTTTACGATTCTACACAACTCTACATTTTATTTTTTATTTTTCCACAGAGTCGCTCATCATGTCGTGCACTAACCTCATCATTTCCCACATTCTGAGTAGAGTGATTAAATTCAGCACTTCATATGTTAGGAGACTTGTGAAAACCATAAATTCCAGTCCCTTCCCTGAATCTGATCACAGCTGAGATATCGTTCCATCCTTCCGCGTGTTCTCATCACTTTTATGATTGGATGTGATTGCGTCTAGATGTGTCATACGGTGAGATGAAAAAAAGCTGGCTTTCACCCAGTTCTTATGGCGCTGTGTGTATTTTGTGTGCGCAACGCGTTCATGTGGCTGCGTATCCATTCATGGGTGTGAGTTCACATGTAAAAGCGCTGAACGGCAGAATGTATGCATGAGCTGTGAGTGCAAAAGCATGAAGCCAGCCATCGGAACAGCACATCTCTTTCTGATGCTGACCTTTTTCTCCTGGTAGAAGCAGGGGTCGGGACGTCTATTCTCCATTCCCCAGGTATACACTATTGCCATGACAACAGAAGCATGGCTGTTCAAGTCTCCTGCCCCCTGTTGTTTTCCCAGAGGAGCACAGCCTGAGTAGTTACCTCAACTAGTGGGTCTCAAGCTCCATTACATATTCCAGCTCAGATCACCTCAATTGGGAGATGTAAAGAAGTAATATAAGTTCTGTCTTCTGATGAACTCTCTGAATTCCATCAAAAAGTCAAATCAGTTCCACTTTGAAACATTTAAACACTAAGAGGTTACCACATCATCATAAATCATCATCTATTATCTGTAGAGTATTTGCTTAGAGAACAATTGGCAACAGTGTATACCCAATTTATAAAGCCAAAATGGTCCCTGTGTTTGCAGTGTTTCCTCAAGCTGAAGGTGCTTGATGATCAAAGATCCACGTATGTCACACCTGGAATTGCATAATTCATATTCCAGTCAAAGGAACCATCCTCGCCAACACAATCCTGCTTCATCCATCCACTGTCACTCACTCTTTACTTTGAGTGTCTGCTCCAAGTAGGTACCCACATAAAACAGTGCGACAGCAGAGAGAGCCTGACCATTTTTTTATTCTTATCAAACTTGTGTCTTCTGAATCATCCCAAGACACATCTGTTTTTTTTTCTTTTCTTTTTATCATCACAACAGGTCGTTTCAGTCTCGCAGTCAGACAGGTTCTTTTCTTCTCCGTCTTATTGTGTTTAGCATTTTTGCCAGATTGGTTTTGTCTGCCTCGCTGTGAGGTGATGTGCAGCTTATTGTGGTTCAGCCACTGTGACCAAGCTTAGCGCTCAGCCGCCCAAGACTGCTGTCATCAGCATAACCTCCGGTACTATGTCAGTGCTGTAATCGATGTGCCACCGCGTCCTCTCAGAGAATTGTCCCTTTCTCAGTACAATAATACAATACTCCCTCACAACGCTCTGCCTCTTTCTCCCCCTTCCCGTCCCTCCCTCTGCTACCCCGCCTCTCTGACTTTTGTCTGTGTTTGTTTTATAATTAGATAATTAATTGAATGTGTGCACCAGCTGAGGGTAAACATTAGCAGTGTGATCAGAGGCAGAGTGCAGAAAATATTGTGTGGATTATCCTACGTGTTTTTTTGTCTATTTGTCTAACACAATGAATTTTCTCTCTGGTCTCTGGCAGAATATTATCCATACAATAATAAATCATTGCTTATTTACAGCAGTATCTCATATGAATCTGACAGTTTCATGAAATTGTATGCAGTGGCAAATGAACATGTATTTTAGAGGGTCAAAAGTTTTGATATTTATGAAGTAAACTCATTTTTCTAACCTTATTTCCTAAAAGTTCTTTTACCAGACTCTTTGGGAAAGTACGATAATTACTTTTAAGATGACCTTCAGGAATATAAATCATATCCTTGAATGTTTCCCCTCCCGGTGCATTTGGACTGCAAATTGAGCTCCACGCTCGACTGGAGCGGCATAAGATGTGCCAACGGCAGAGCTGCTGTCTTCAGTAGTTCAGTGTGTTCACTGATATCGCTGCCACAGGACACACGGAGAAGACACCTGCTAATGAGAACAGACTCCCCCTGCTGCACGTATAATTAGAGGGTGGGAGTTCTATTTGAACTTTGGAACCTACTCAAATATTCAGTGTGATGCTTCAGAGAGACATTTTTGACTGTATAATGATGATCTCGCTTAATTTACAGCATTCACTGGCTGGATGAAACAATTTGGATGGAATATGATTTTACAAAAAAGTAAACCAAAGAGTTAAAAGAACCGAGTCCATTAATCTTCTCATTCCATGTTGTCAAAGTGCTTTTTTTATACCGCTGTGATTGAACCGTCCTGCACTGACACGGTGTGACAAAAGCTCTCAGACATTTGCCCTCCCTGCCATCTGCTCATCTATTGACTGTACATGTCACCCCCGCACATAGCCACTTGCTTTGAAATTGAGAGAGCGACACAGCAATTGGAATCTCAGCTTTCTCTGCTTCCTGCAGGAAGCTACTTTTAAAAGAAGCAGGATGCGATGTGTCGCCGTGTACGATTGAAACATGGCATTGGTTTACTCAGCCATATGGCGCGTTAGAGAAGACGTGTCGAGAGAAGAGTGTTAACCCTCCTGTAGTGATTGGACCTGCAGTTTGGATTTATCCCTCCTGAGCTGCTGTTTCCCTCTTCACCTGTAACATCACCCACACATAATTTTCATGTTTTTCATGTAGGGAAGATGCATTCACTTGAGCATATTATACACTCTGCTTGTATATTCCCTAAGACCAAAATGGAACATGTATTATTGGCCTCTATTTTTCAATGTCTCCTGAGGAAAAAGCTCATTACAAAACACTTTGCACCCTTTCCTCTCTTCCTCCATCATGTCTTCACACATCCCCAGGGTGATTCCTTCACTTACATACAAACAGTCTGCAGCTATCCCCCCACTTCTCTCTTCACTTATCTCTTTTCTTTCTGCCCTCCGGTGAACATCCATCATAATTTCATAATTGCATTCCTATTATTAATGCTGTACTAATCTTGCTGGTGATAATATGGACATTATTACTCTTTGAGTGCATTTAGCCACTGGTCACATGATGTTTTACACTCAAATTAACATTGTTTAATGTAGAATGCTTTGATTCAGCAGATGCTTGCAAAAAAAAGGCCAAGAGCAGTAGTAGTTCCAAGAGTATCACTTCTTCAGTCAGCTCTGCTTTGTTTTAAATGACCATCCAGTGATATGAATCACATGAATAAAGAGCACAAGATTGTGGGCTATGCATAGCTGGGCAGACTAAATATAAAACACCTCAAGTGGCTCTGTGGGGAAAAAACACAATGGGTCCTACAAAAGTGGTTTCCTATCACGCATTTCCATTACTTACTGTTTCCTCTGTTGCCCTTTCTTTCAGATTGAACAGACCTCCATTTTCCTCAAGAGCCATCAAAGACGGTAAATGCAAGTGGCAATGAGTGGCAAGTTGAAGTGAAAAAGATTTCATGAGATGACATTTCGTCCTTGGAATAATCAGCTGAAGGGCCATCATCACACAGACCCTGAAGAGGTTAGACAGTGAGGGAAGAAACATTTGTGAGTTCATACATGGCCTCACCACCCTGCCGGTGTCTTTGAGTACGCCAACAGAATCAGAATCCCAACATGAGCATCCCAACTGGTTACCAGGGACTGAGGGTCAATGTTGACAGAGGGGAAAAGATTGGAAACAAAACCCAGATCCAGTTCCCTCAATCTGGGGATGACAATGCAAATCGATTATCTTCAGTTGCTGATCAAGAAGGAGGAAGACTGATGGAGGATTCAGGGTACAACACAAGCTCCATCCCACCTCTGGTCTCTCAGAGTGAATCCCCCAACAAGTTAGTGATCTGGGGCTCTGAGCAGCAATGCATGGAGCCTGAACTCAGAGAGTTCGAGCTTTTGGAGTGTCAGGAGATACACACATTCTTGGGAAACAGGGATCAGGAAGAAGATGAAGACGATGGAGGAAGTATGAGAGATGGAAAAGATGAAGGTCCCATGTCCATATCCTCAAGTTCAACTGCCAGCTCTGCCTCGATCGGAGCGAAGAGATATGACAACGACAACAACAAAGTGGGGAGCAGAGTTCAGAGGGGAAGAGAGGTGCAGAAAAGGATCGCCTGTCATAGCACTGAAGAGCTAGACATGTGTGTGACAGGCTCAATAGAGAAAATGGATGCCAGGTCAGGCCGAGCAAGAGAGAGGGACAGACAAAAGGGGGGTCTGAAGGAGTCCAAGTCAGAGACAAATGTATTTGTCTCCAGTCTGTCAGCTGTATCACTCAGCGGGAGCCTGTCGAGTGCTCTAGATAGTAGTGGAGAAGCGGCGTCTCTCATCAAGACCAACCCTTATTCCAATACAAACAACACTACCTCAGCCCAGACTAGAAGAAGGGCAGGCCCTGTAGATGCTAACCAGAACTCCCCGCCATCGTATCCTCAGGAGAAACATGGCCGTCCTCAATACTACAGCCAGGATCAGAGACCAGAGGAGGGAAGTCATCATAGAAATGGATTGTCCTCTGATGGGGTGCTGGGTCAAAGGAGGAAAGCTGGATTTGAGGAGAGGGTGATGCCACCACGACGGCAACAGCTTGTCAGACCCCTCTGTCAGACAGAGATGGTAAGAGCGAGGAGCTCAGCAGAGCCCAATGCTCATCAAGCTGAGACAGGGCAAGCTTCTTCCACCAACCCGTCTCCAGATTCACACATCAATGGGTCAAACCGAAAGTTTACAAAATCGTCTTTACGTGAGCCATCAGATTTCTCCCCCCTGTACACATCTGGAGTCTCACAGCTGAGACAGCCCAACCAGGCAGCCCAGAGGGAAGCTCCGCTTGCAGAAAAACAGCAGGCTGCAACTGCATGGAGAAATGCAAGTCCTTCCACTTTAGAGAAGAGACCCCAGACTCAGCTCACATACAGAAGGAACTGTTCCAGTCCCAACAGGACAGGGGTTGATTCCAGGTCATCAACCCCGCCCCAATCGCCTCTCAGGACTCCCCAGGGTTCACCACGCAGGCAACCCTCCATGTACCTCGTCTCCAGGAATGTCTCTGGAGTGGTTAGACACATCCCGTCAGGATGCAACCCTGCTGTAACAACATCAGCTCAGGGCTATGGCAACAGTTGCATGAGAGCACCAGTCAAAACTAATATAAGCACAAGTGGAATCCCCAAAGCGCCTCTAAACAACCAGCAGAGCTCTCACCACAACTCCGGTCCCAAAGAGAGCTCCCCATCACCTAAACTTAAACCTAAAGGAGTTCGGCCCAAAATCATTACATATGTCCGAAAGAATCCTCAGTTTAAGCCCCAGGTTTCTGATGGTCCTTATCAGGTATCCTCTCTGCCATCCCGACTCTCAACATACGCACACAGCCAAACAGCCACCCCTAAAGAACCTGCCAAGCCCGACGCAGAAACCAGAGGAGCCCCAGTACTCAGTGCCTCCAATCTGCTTTATGACAAGTACCGCCAAGAGATGCAGACAAGCATCTTCCCATCAGGGATGGTCAGCAGGAGTATCAGACCCCCTGGACACACACACACGGTCCCCCCTGCGCACACACACAGCTACACGGCACCTCCGAAACTAGGCAGCAAAGCAGAAAACTTCTACGGAGCACCATCAGAGGTGAGTATTATGTACAGCCTTGAACATAAGTATCTGAACCAGGTTTTTATTAGAAATATCCCTTAGAGGAATGAAGCACATATTCTGATCTCTATTGTAGTTTAATATTGTGCACTTTTTTTTAGCGTGTTGAGATTCAACACAATTTACTATCACAGCACATTCACGCAAACATTGAAGGAAGGACAGCCTCTCCTGTTGAATTAGTTGAGAATGAGTTTCGTAAGCTGATGTCCATATATCTATCCCACAGTAAACCATGTATAATTGATCACAGCTCTTCCGCTTTTTATTCCCACTCTCACAAGAGCCGCTCATTATCGCTTTCAAACCATTCCTTATTGATTCTGATTAAACAGCTTTATTTATATTCATACAGTGTCAAATACCAGCACATGGAAAATAAATAATAAATGCACAAGTACAAAGCCCAAAGGGACGAGATGATTCTGAGCACTTTGTATGTCACTGCATGTACGTTAGCATTTTGTCCAGCACACAGGGTGCCACTGAGAGACAACACGCTGCTGATGTTAAACACTTCCCCTGCAGAGCTGTGTTACATTTTCGTTTAGAGCTGATAATGTCAGATTTGTGGTGATCCATATTTTATCACACCATTTATTACTTCTAACCACAACATAAATCAGATCAGATCTATTGAACATGATCAGCATTATGATAATCTAATTATACAGATTGTTTAATAACAACAGGGCTTAATTCAATATGGATACAATGACAGATGTAAAACATAATTATGGTTTTGTTGCCTCCTAAGTCATATCAAAGGGACATATCTATGTGTATCTATGTCATGGCTGCCAGACATTGCTGGTAAACACATTAGAATGTAAGCAACTTCTTGCAGATTATCAGATTATAATAGTATGCGCCTGGACATCATATGATGGAAACATGTTACATAAGGGGGTTATATAGTCATAGCAAACATGTGCATCAAAGCAACAAAGTTACAATTTATTTGCATTTTATTTACATAACTTTGATCCTTTGCTTGAAATACTAAAAGGTCCAGTGTGTACGTTTTCTATTTACAGAGAAAAGCAGAAGTGGAATATGGTGTGCTATGTTTTCATTTGTATATAATCACCTGAAATTATGAATCATATGTGGCTTATGCTACTAAATCCTACACACTAGTCCTTTAATATATGTATAAATTTTTCAGTTTCTGACTACCTCATAAGGGGGCCATAAAGGGACAGAATTACTAAAGAATATTAGTTCTGCTAAAATGAACAATAGAATAGGACTGTAATGAAATGTTTTACATCAAAAGAATATATAGTAATTTTAAATTAATTTAATTATTTTGATTTCTAGGTGGGAAGATCTGGAGGTTTTAAAGGCAGTGCTGGTGAGGAAGCGCTGCAGACCCGGACAGCCGCTCAGGCCGGAGGAAGCGGCAGCCTCCTGCGCTCTGGCAGAGGTCTGCGTCTGGGCCTGGGCGCTGTCACCAGGACGACTACGGCCTCAGCCAAGGGCAGAGGACCCGGTCAAGGTCAGAGGTCAACGCTGGTCTTTAGCCAGCCAGTTCAACCTGTCAGCCCAGCGACGAGTCAGAAAAGCCAAGATAACACAGGTAAATAAAACATTGCCCCACATTATCCTATTTTGAGCTGCAGTATGTGTGAGATTAGATTTCACAAACCCAAAATGGACAGAGGTACCTTATCTTTCTTTTCCTCTGCAGCATCAGGCAGTAGTGGGATTGTTTCCCCCTCACTCTGGTGTGAGACGAAGGCAGCTCATTAAAATGCGAGATAATTTTGGGCTGATCTGATCGGGGCGCTTTAAGAAATACTCTGAGGGGACTTTTTCTACTCGATCCACAAAACAAAATAAATAAATAAAAACACTCACACACTTTCTCTCCACATACAGCAAATTTATAATTCAGATGATTTAGATAGCACAGCTGACTGCTGGATTTACATTAGAGCTTGACTGTCGCTGGGATATTGAAGTATGAAATTTGCTCATCACCCTGCACCCTGCTGGAAGCCTACGCCATTTATCAGTTCCATGCATAATTGATCTGCCCTCTCCCTGAGTGTGATAACCCGGACACACAGCAAAGATACATAGTGTGTGTGTATACTCACAAATACACACACATTACCCACATACAGAATTGATCAGCGTAGTGTTATGATGTGTCAGGCTGCCTTATCATAATCTCTTTTAATACATATGTATGGTGTCTCAGAGCTGCTTGGCCCCTCTGGAAACTACAGGCTTTGAAGTGCAAAGCAATTAACACTTAAATAACGTCAGTATCTTCCTGCTGGAATCATTGCTCATCCCCGCTGTACCATGCACACACTCCATTGACAAACACTATATGTAGCACTGGGCAGTATTCTGTGCACATAAGCATATGGGATGTAATTGAGGAATTTCTGTTGTGTTTATGGTTGTTGCTGGAGAATATGTTTTCATATTTCACTGTGAATTGAAACTTTGAAAGCTTTTGTTGAGGGAAAGTCACCATCCTGCATACACACATTATAATAATTATAATGTAGAGCTATTGTGCAACAGTCAAAGTACTCTAACTACTGACATAATTACTGTGTCGGTTTTAAAATGGTTATGATAATGAGCATCATCCACTTATAGGACAGGACGTTTGCTCCGCTTTACTCGAGGACTTCTGCAGAGACTGCGATGCACTCAAGTGTCATATTAAATAACATGCAATTTAATGCTCTGTGCAACGCCACGCCGGTTGTCGCATGCTCACCTTGGGCTGTAATTAAAAGCAGTTGGCCATTATGGTGCTCATCCCATCTGCCTCTGTCGTGTTGAGTCCAATTTACATAATTCATCTCAAGTTAGGACACTCTCTTTCCAAAGGACGATTTAAGGATGTTTGTTGAGAAACTGAGGGTGGCACTTCAGACCTACAGGGTAAGTAAAGTGGTTTTATTTAAATCTTTGGGATGGCTGAAAGGAGAAAATCCCTGCACGCCCTGGAAAAAAACCACAGGTTCTATGATTTATGATGTATATTCAAATTTACATATGAATTTTAGTGTTGGTGTGTCGGTACTTTATCAGGTAGAGTGCATTTCCCATGTGCAATTTATAGAAAGAAAGAAAGTGACAAATTTTAGACAAGCACTGAAGAATAATAAGCAAAAGAAGTACAGAAAGAGAGAAGGACAGTCAAAGTCATAATAATTTTATTGCCTTCCAAATTCCTTTTTAGATTCTTATGAATAATGTGTGTTTTCATTTAGAGGAGCACAGGTCCGTGGTATCTAGGCTAAAGTGGATGTTTGTCGGGCTGCCTTGTCTCTCAGAGGGGATGAATAGGATGTGGGTAGGTGGGTGGGCGGCTGGGTGTACAGAAATGAGGACATTTATCTTTAATGATCCTGACCTTCTAACTCAAGAGGAGCCAGCTACAATCTAATAAACAGGCTGCATGGCACACAGGCAGATATTGAAGGAGGATAAGTGATAAGTGTGAACTGAAGATGCTGGAGGGGAGTTACACTGGAGACTTTTATACCTCTTTCTGTCCCACTTTGTTCTTCTCAACCAACAGAGCTTGTATTCTCCTTCTTGGAGCCTTATCTCGTATTGATGCGGTGGTTACCCTGTAGTATGCACTGGAGCGCACAACTGTGCCAAATAGAGAGGAAAGGAAGGCTGCCCACCTTATCTCTGCAGCCAGCAGGGGGATAATGCTCCTCTTCTGCCCAGGATCTAAACCATTTGCTGCAGACAGAGAGCAGCCAAGATGGATCCTCTCTTCAAGCCTGAGGATTTTCCCACTGCCCACTGTGTGTTTGTGTGCGCGCAGCCTTGGTCGTTCATGCTTGTACATTTCATCTGTTTTTCTGTTGGAAGCCACATTACCGTGAGGGAGGATTCTCCTCATTGCTCACTGACAATAGCTGCCACTGTGGAGCTATGATTACTTTTTGATCCCCTCCTTTATCTTCTCTTTGATTCTGTCTTTTCTTTCTCTTCATCTGTAAAAATCTTTCTCTCCTCTTTATTTCCCTCTTCCTTATAATTTCTTTTAGCCTTCTGGACTCAGCCTTAAATCCAGAAACAATTACAAGGAATTACCGATCATGTAATGAATCATAAAACACAGGCGAACACGGTGGAAGTATTGAAAATACATAAATAATTTTGGCCATCACGCTGAATGTCATATCAGTGTTGGCATTGGGAAAAATTGCTGGCCGCCAGCCCAGTCGTCTGCAAGCACGGCGAGAGCCGAGCGCAGCTGTTAGCAGCTCGTTGTGTATATACTTATTATATTTGCTTAATGTACCAGTCGGAGTCGTAACAAAGAAAACTTCCTGGTGCCCACTGAGAGCTTAGTCAACACAGGATGATGAATGATTCACAGGGGAAATAAACATCTTTTTGTTGGTATGCGAGTGGTGGTTAATGAGTTTGCAGTTTGCACACACACACACACACACACAAATAAAATTTGATTTCTTGCTGTCCTGTCCATTTAGCACCACCTGCTGCTGCATGCAGTAATAATGACTTTGTTTACCATGTATGTACTGTCTGGCTGCTGCCTGTCGGTTCAGCTCAGGACATCAGGTGTAGATGTGCAGGTTATCTCTTGCACACACATCTGTTTTGTGTGAAATGCCACTGTGGTAGATATGGACAGTTGTACACATGTATTTGTCATGATTATATTATTACAGGTCACCAACAGCAGACATAGCAGCAGCTTATATTACTGACAAGTCCAACAGCAGTCAGTCCAGCTCTTCAGTCTTTTGTCAGTCCCACCAGGATTTCGCGGGCTTTTTTTGAAATAGTTGCGGCCTAAAATGCCTGATGTTGCATGAGGTTTTCAAAAAAAGTTGCAGTGAAGGTTGCGGTGCTTTTTACATTTTTGTTGCAATTTTGTTGCGGGAGGAAGTGAAAGTTTCGTTAAGTTGTGATTCGACAGTCGCGCCGGGGGCGAGGGGGCTCCGTCCCCGGGGGTGAGCCCCTGGAGAGGCCACAGCGAGCACTAAGTCCACGGACGCGGGAAGCGGCGAGGTCCAGGCGGGCGGGCGTTGTAAACCTCGCGGCTCCACCTTCGTCCCCGAGCCTTTACAAGCCGACCCACAGCATAAGCAAGGTGGAGATCAGTAAGAGAAAGCAAACTGTAACATAATGAATGTGGTGTCACAGTACAAGCAGGCAAACTGGGAACAAAAGAGAAGGACCCAAATGCAGAGGCTGAACCAGTGCAGATCAATGGTTTACTGGCAAAATGTGTGAATGCACATAAGCTAAAGGACTGTCAGGTCTCGGATTAAAACCTGAAAGGTGCGCCCAAACAAGTAAAGAAATCTGTAAAGGAGCAGGCTGTATCCAAAGTCTGAAGACCAATCTAACATCCAAACAAGAGTGGGAAATAAAACATGAAGAACGACTGGAACGCTTGAACATCAACAGAGCGGAACTGACACTGAAACCAAGAACCACACACAGGATAAGTACACAAGATAAGACAGGTGAAACTAATTGTACAAGCAGAAACATTTTAGGTTTTTTGTTTAGTGTGTAATTTTTTTTTTTTTTTTTTTGCACGCTTATGACTGTAGTTTATTTCTCTTCCATCCTGCTGTTCACTCCTCAGCACACTCATTCCCTCATTCCCTTACATCATCTGAGGATGTAAGCCGTTTTCATCAGCTGGTCACATCATCCAATAGCACAGTAACCACGGTTTTTGGACTCTATTTACTTGCTGCTGCTCAGGGCCACACCACTCGATCACAAAAAAGTCTCCCTTTAGAGCCTTATCATCACACATTATCCACCAAATATCTTTACTTCATTCAGTTGTGTCTCCTGGTTGATTCATGAGGGGGATCCGCAATGAAGACAGTATAGTGTCCTCATGAGCAGTGATAAATTTGCAATTACCAAATAATACCAGTACATTGTGAAAAAAAAAAAAAACAGACACATCTGGAAAAAGTGAGAATACAGTAAAAAATAAAAACTCACAAATAGTACCACTGGTGTCAACAGATTTGTAATGATTGGACTCACGGTGGAGCTGTCCTGCAGGGGTCACTCTGTGTGCTGTCAGCAGTGGGCCGAGGAGACGGAGGACACACTGGAGCTCCTGACAAAGCCAAAGGCTGCCAGGCGGCCCGCGGGTAGGGGCGGCTGGAGCTGAAGCCCGGGGGCGCAGACCCGACTGGCTGGCTTTGGGAAGCAGAGATCAGTGGCTGCGACCTGGGGCTGGGCTGCTGGTCGCTGGAGAAGGAGCAGCAGGAGCGTGATGGGTGAAGACCTGGTCGTCTGTTAGAAATCGAAAAATGAAAGATTCACAGTGTTACAGCAACACTGTGGAGCATTTCTACCATAAAATAACAGATTTGAAATCATTCAGATGTTACACTGACACAATACACTGTAACATTTAGATTTTGGTGAAACTGGATCTCATATTTTATGGAGAATGTTTCTGTTTTTTTCACTGGGGTCCTCCTGCTACTCAGTTTTCAGAGTTTCCTGATGGACAGTAAAGTAAACTGTAGCTGCTGTTAGCTAATGCTGACAGGAGTAAAGCTGGGACTGACTTTTAGTGGTTGGTGAGAGCTTGGTGAAATAAAAATTCAGACCCTCCAGGAATTCGCGATGTTGCGATTTGGCAACTTCAACGCACTTCATTGAATCCCCGTGAATTCAGGGCGGTGTTGCAATTTTAACCAATCCGCGATTTTCCGCAACTTCCACGCAGTCTGCCCGGGGGATTGAACTCGGGTCAGGGACGGCCGCACGGTGTGGGTGGATCCCTTTGTGGACCTCTCCCCGGCGCTGGCTGGCCCCCGCCGGGCGCATTTCCTCCGCGGCGGTGGTGCCCTACCG
>NC_040032.1:6969586-7094586 GCF_000972845.2 Larimichthys crocea
GCGGCTGGTGGAATCACTATAAAGCTTAAGTCAGCCTACGTGACCTGGTTTGATGATTACTACCTGAACCTGAAGCCTGATGCCAACCAGAGGAACCCCTGGTTCTCCGAGTTCTGGCAGCATCGCTTCCAGTGCAGGTTGAGGGGACATCCACAGGAGAGCAGCATGTACAACCGCACCTGCAACTGTTAGTACCACACAGAGAGAGTGTGTCCCACACACCTCGTCACACACTTTCCACTGCACTAAATGTTATTGGGTATCTCCTTATGAGCTGGTCTCTGTTCTCCACAGGGAGAGAGTCTCTGCGCCATCAGTACGCCCAAGACACCAAGATGGGCTTTGTCATAAATGCTATCTATTCCATGGCTTATGGCCTGCACGCCATGCAGGAAGCCCTGTGTCCAGGATATAAGGTACAATTCAACTTTATTTACACAGCACAAAATCATAACAGAAGTTATAGTATCATGACACTTTCCATGTCCAGCAGGTCTAGACTGTGCTCTTTATGATATTATTTAGTAAGACCCAAGAATTTCACAATGAGCAAGCGCTGGCAAGGAAAAACGTCCTATAAGAGGCATGTTTCTGCCTCTTATAGGACGTTTGATTTAGCAGAAGTCAAATCATGGTGGGTGGGTTTGTATTTGTAGAGGCAGGACCACAGCAGCAGGATTTACCCTAATCCCCGAACTAGGTGTAGCCACATTCCGTGAGAACCCGTGAGCCAAGAAGGCAGAAAAACCTCGAGGGAAGAAGTTAAGTTAGTAACATGCATTGATGGCACATGAATTAGATGGTGAAGGAGAGAAGAAGAGAAGAGCTCAGTGCATCATGGGAAGCCCTACCGGCGAACTAGTCTTATAGCAGCATAACTAAAGATGATTAAGGACTCACCTAAGCCAGGCCTAACTATAAGCTCTATCAAAAAGGAACGTCTTAGGCCTGCTCTAAAATGTGGAGAGGGTGTCTGCATGCAGAACCAGAACTGGGAGCTGGTTCCACACACTGTGCACAGTTGTATGCTTTCACATCAGGCCTGACAGTATTGACAGTCTTTGCTTCCTCCCCCCCTTGAAAGGGTTTGTGCGAGAGCATGCGACCCATTGACGGCCGTAAGCTTCTGGAATTCCTGATGAAGACCAACTTTACTGGAGTATCTGGGGAGACGATCCTCTTTGACCAGAATGGAGACTCGCCTGGCAGGTGTGTAAGGATTATGATGGGGAGGGAAGGAATTGGAAACAAAATGTTAAATATATGTTGTCTCACCTCAGGTATGAAATCATGAACTTCAAGCACATAGGCGAGGACGAATACGCTTACATCCACGTGGGAAGCTGGGACCAGGGTGGCCTAAAAATGAATGATGAGGAAATCTGGAGTAACGACAGTGACATCATCCAGTCAGTCTGCTCCGAGCCCTGCCAGAAGGCGCAGATCAAAGTACGCACCACTTCAACACATGAAGCTTTACACTGCTGACATAGATGGGCTTTAAAATGAACAAGCTATGATTAGTTTATTAACATTTCATTTATTTTTGTATTAGCATACATGCATGCACCTCTCCAAACTAAAATTAATAGTCTACATCATAATCCTTTTCTAATATTGGCCTGGTCCTGGTCCTGTAATGATGATCTCCAACCAAAAGACATGGTTTCATTCATTCATGCTTCACTATAGATTGAATGAGAATACATATCATAGTTTTATAGAAGTAAACTATAAAGCAAGACCCCCGCAGCACTTGCTAACTTGACTCGGTGCCACAGGTTTGCAATCTAAAAAAATCGATGCAATCAGATCCTCAAGTACCCCACCAGCCACCAGGGACTGAGCAAAGCTCTTTGTTCAAGCGTTAATCATGTCCCATCTGGGCTTTTGTAACTCCCCGCAGCCCATCCAAATCACGGAGAACACTGCAGTCTGCCTTCTCTTTATCCTCCCAAAAGTCTCTAACATTAAACTCTTCCTACACACTCTGCACTGACTCCTCATTCTGTGGCAGCTTGTAGTGAATTCAAAGCTCCACATCTCATGCAGGTTTTTGGTGTTCATAACTTAAACCTCAGCCCACATTATGATCTGTTGACCTTGACAACAGATAGGAGTTGTTCCCCACTTCCTGTCATATCAGCAATGCATTTTTCTCAAAACAATACCGCACACAATTTTCTTCTGAGCACTGAACGGCTGCTAAGACAAAGATAACCTTTCTAAAATAACGAGGCTCGAACATATCCGGTACATCTTGCTTTCTTTCTGTCTTCTTATGCTGAAGAAATCCTCTTTTCCCTGCGCTGCAGGACCATCAGCGTGTAAGGTTAGTTACAGAAAATGCCAGTGGAGCTTTGAGACCTTTCCACCCTTTCATACTGTGTATGCGTGTGTGTATGTGTGTGTCTCCAGGTGATCCGTAAAGGAGAGGTGAGCTGCTGTTGGACTTGTACTCCCTGCAAGGAGAATGAGTATGTGTCTGATGAGTACACTTGTCGAGCTTGTGTGCTTGGCTCCTGGCCCACGGATGACCTCACTGGTAAATGTGTTTTATTATTAGTGAGTGTCTGTTCACTTCACAAACATAAGATTTCAAAACGGAGCCTTGAATCTGGGTCACATTACTGAAATCAACACATACACTCATGTACTGTACACACACCAAGATACTAGATCCTTGCCAGAATACAGGATTTGGCTGAAGCCAGATTTGAACTCCAAAGTCTGTAAAAAAATAAATTAAAAAACCCCAGCTTGAACTCTTTTTCTTATTCTTTTAGACACTTATTGTCTCCCACAATCTTCCTGTTCCACTGTAGTTTGAAAAACACATGAAGCCATTTTTTATGTGTCTCCTCCAGAGGAGAGGAGCAGTGTATTCATCCCGTTACCATTCTGTTCTTTGTCTCTCTGATTCCTCCTTGTAGGTGTTATACAGAATGACTAAATTGTTGTTGTTCACAGTAAAAAAAAAAACAATATGAGTAAATTTCTTTTGTTCCATCCACATCACGCTCTGAAGCAGACAAATACACATTTGTTCACTGTCACTCAGATAAATCCAGGTTTTGCTTGAATGTTTCTGCCTTCCTCCTGTTAATCTCTGCATATCTCTCAGGTTGTGAGCCCATCCCGGTGCAGTATGTGCGTTGGGGGGATCCGGAGCCAATCGCAGCAGTAGTCTTCGCCTGCCTGGGCCTCATGGCTACACTTTTTGTTACTTCTGTCTTTATCAAGTAATTACAGCCTACACTGGTCTGCTAATACTGTACATACATGGTAAAAGTCAAAGGGGCAAGGCATTTTTTTTGTGCGTGCATATGTGCAGCGCTCTTCAGAAATATATTCCAAACCTTGGAAATTGAATGTGTGTGCCATTGCTATCAGTCTCTTTAAACTACTGCAGAGCATGAAAATGAGAATATAAGATACAGATTAGCTAATATGGCGTTGCCTAAAAAGACAACCAAATATATGAATCGTCTTCCTTAAAACTCTGAAGTCAAGCAAAGAAATGACACAGGCGAAGTTTCTTTTTCATTTTCAGGGTAAGGGTTAGGGGAAGGGCTCGACTCTGATTGGATTTGGATTGAAATATAGACAAATCTTAATTTTTGTTTGGGGAAAACAGATCTGAGTAAAAGGATGCGTGGAGAGCACTTTGAGATCTGCATGAAGATTTCAATAAACGGGCCTCCTGTGGCACAATTTCCATATCAGATGCCATAGTGAATTTTTTCTCTAAGCCAAGGAGTGCAGCAATGAGTCATGCACGCTGTGTTCATGATGTGCTAAAGTTTCGGAAAGGTCATTGGTTACACTGCTTATTTTTATGCAGTCCTCTTCTTGTGATTACTTTCTTTTGGGTCTTGGATCTACAGAGAGAATCTAAAAATCTGAGCACAAATATAAACTGCTCCGTGTCAATAGGTCATCCAGTGTACCTCATCTTCAAGTTTTTGTGGTGCACACCACCAGGGGAAACACTGCTTTGCCTAAACAGGGTATTTTTTAATGCAATGTTTTTAAGTGTGTTGCTAAAATGGTCAAGTTGCTAAAAACAGAAATGAATAACTATATATTTAGTTAAGATTACGATTTCTTGTGTGGTGCACACATTACATAGGAAAATATATAAATCCAGTATAATTATAATAATCTGAAATAGTATTATTTGTTTGTCACTTGCTTGAAATGATAAGCAATCCTCATTGAAACCAGCAGTCTTGTGACTTATGTGTCAAATATCATCGTGCTCTTTACTGCTCCGGCTATCTTTTAGTCATTTTGTAAACCGAGATTTGATCCATCTGTAGATTTTGGGACACTCCTGTGGTCAAGTCATCCAGTCGTGAGCTCTGCTACATCATCCTGGCTGGAATATGTCTGGGCTACCTGTGCACCTTCAGCCTTATCGCCAAGCCCCACATAGTCTACTGCTACCTCCAGCGGCTGGGAATCGGCCTGTCCCCTGCCATGAGTTACTCCGCTCTGGTCACCAAGGTACTTTCTTTAATGTAGATAGAGCAATAAGTGTTATGTTTCATTTTCTGTGACAATCACTTAAGACAGACTTTATTTTTTTTGTGGTGTGGGATCGTCTCTGTGTGCCGAGTGATTCATTAAATGAGTATAACACTCATATAGTAAAGTTATTTTCAATGTTGTGATACCTGTTTAATCTTTTGAAGAGCCACATTTGATCAAACAATGTGTCTGCAATCACAATCGAAAGTTTGTGTGGTTTTTAGCATGCACAGAAGGGCATCTGAGGATAAGGGCAGGAGTAAAAGAGCTATTGGATGATGGCCAATTGTAAAGGCGGTATGGGAGAAGTTGAGGATCTGTGCATGGGCTGAGCTTAAAGTTTCAGATCTGTGAACTGAAAAAGAGATTATTGTTATGAATCAGCACAAGAGATATAATCCACAGTGAATATAAGTGAAGCCTGCATAACCATTTGATCTATTTTTGATCCAGACCAACCGTATAGCGCGGATCCTGGCAGGCAGCAAGAAGAAGATCTGCACCAAGAAACCACGCTTTATGTCCGCCTGCGCACAATTGGTCATCGCCTTCCTCCTCATACTGCTGCAGCTGGGGATTATTGTGGCACTTCTTATCATAGAGCCACCACAGGTGTGTGTGTGTGTGTGTGTGTGTGTATTTTACAACATGGGTGACATTCATTTCCATTTATTTATACAACTAGAGTGACCTCTACCTTTCCCTCGTCTTAGGTTATCTATGACTACCCCAGTATCCGCGAGGTACACTTGATCTGCAATCTGACCACTCTGGGGGTGGTGGCGCCTCTGGGTTACAATGGATTGCTTATCCTCAGCTGCACTTTTTATGCCTTCAAGGTACTTCAGCAAACATTTATACTGTTTATAGTATATATGTTTCTTTCTTTGCACTCAGACTTTTTCTCATTTTGTATTTCATTTCCACTTCAACTCACACTGTTTTAAAAAACGTCCTCCTCTCCTACAGACTCGTAACGTTCCGGCTAATTTTAATGAGGCCAAGTATATTGCCTTCACCATGTACACCACCTGTATCATCTGGCTGGCCTTTGTTCCCATTTACTTTGGCTCCAACTACAAGATCATAACCATGTGCTTTAGCGTCAGCCTCAGCGCCACAGTGGCTCTCTGCTGCATGTTTGTCCCAAAGGTAAGAAATGGAAACATTCCCACACTAACAGAGTTATAATGAATAAAATCATCTTTTTGTTGTTGTAGTTGTATCCCCACATCTTTATGCTAATAGTTATTTGCTGTTCGGTTTCATGGCCAGGTGTACATCATGCTCGCCAAGCCTGAGAAAAATGTCCGGAGTGCTTTCACAACATCCACAGTGGTGCGCATGCACGTGGGTGATGCCAAGAAAGCTGCCAAGGCTTGCAAGTCCTCCAGCAGCATGGCCAACTTCTTTCGACGCCGAGGGTCAGCACAAGACAACATCAGGTATATGAGCGAAATTTAGTGGTGTTAAGTAACTATGAATTTAATTATGAATAAATGAATGCCTCAGTATTTAAAACGGCACAAAGTTTCTTACATACCAAGTTTCTTAAAGTAGTTCTTTTTTCGTTTCTATAGAACAAGAGTTGTATATATTGTATGTATGTTATATATGCTGCATTTTAAAGCTCTTTATTTAATGTTTTTGATTTAATAATGCGGCCACTGGTAACTGGCAGAAGAGTCAAACCCCTATGAAGTCTTAATCTTTGCAAGATACAATTTGCACACATTACGTATTTTACTTTGTAATTTCGTTATATATCATATTGTGGCATATGGATCAAACAGCAATTTGGCCTTCTATTTTCTGATTTTTGTCATATCAGGTTACAAATTGCTTCATAAAAATAGCAATCATAGTTTACATTGCAATCATTCAACATTTTACCTCAGGTAACAATGAAAGTTCAGCGAGAAGGACACTCTAATAGCAGAGTAAAGACCTGACCTTAGTATTATCAGGCAATTTAAACCACTCTGCTTATATCATACACTTCGTTGTTTCTGTCCATGAGTCCATGTATATTGATGAATTTGCTCTTATATTTCCAAGAAGCAGACTATCTATCTGCTGTTCCTTCTTAAACTGGTAAATCAGAGCTTGCTTATGCCAAGAAAAACTGCTCCCTGAGCTGAGAAGGGGCTACCTCATTTGGGTTAAAGACTCCCAGAGGAGTGACTGTCTTAAAGGATTTCTCTTTCTAGGGAAGATAAAAGAAAATGAAAGGAGTGAAATTACACAGAGAGCAAAGGATAGAACGGGGGATGGTAGATGGTGACAAGAAGAAGTGGAACATGAACCTCAGTGCAGATTTTTCTCAACGTTATGATGTAATATACAGTATAGACGAGTTTAATAGACAGTGGATCTGTCATATTTAATATGAACCACTGAACTAATTTTATGTATGTCTCTCTTTGCAGTTCCAATGGGAAATCAGTGACATGGGCGCAGAACGAAGGCGGCTACAGACCAAACCTCTGGAAGAGGATGTCATTCCACGTCAAGAAAAAGGATATAGAGGTGAACCAGACAGCCATCATCAAGCCCTTCTCTAAAGAAGGAGATACAGCTGAGGACACCGGTGTCACAGAGCAGTATGAAGAGCCACAGGTGTCTCAGCCTTTCACCTGCTCCCCCTCTCAGTCACCTCTGCCCGCCATCAGCCAGCATGCAGTGAAGGCGAGGGCTTTCCAGGGAGGAGAGGATGGAGAGGAGGCACAAGCTTTACCCACCTACGTACCCGAGCACCCTGCCGGGGTCAGAAGAAGAGGTGGGGACAACAACCAGGGTGCTGTAATGGTGGATGGTGAAGACATTAGCGTCATAGGTGTGGGTGACATCGGCATAGGGATGATTGGCAGCCAACCTCAGGGCACCACCATCATGGACCAAATTAGCTGTGTGGTGAACCGTTTCACCGCCAACATCAGTGAGCTGAACACCATGATGCTGCCAGGTGGAGTCACCGTCAGCGCCACCCCCGCCACCGCTCTGCCTGCAGCCGCAGATGCCACCCCCTGCCCACCTCAGTACCTCCCGCCCAGGAACAGACAGCCCCCCTCCACGGTCACCACATATGCCGAGGTGTCGGCCGTCTCCAATATCTGCGAGAATCGACCAGCAGGTAAGATTTATGAGCACCTGGCTGGGACTTGCGTGAGTAGCAGGCGAGCCAAGGATATGGAGGAGCTGGTGGCTCTGACGCCTCCGTCCCCATTTAGAGACTCATCTCTGAGCTCAGACGGCAGCTCGCCACCGTCAATGTCTCCGGCTTCTGAGGCTGAATATGACCAGCTGCTGCTGAAACACTACAGCCAGAGCTCCTCCTCTCTCTAAACGTGCTCTCTCTACACCTTTTCCACCTTATTTATCTGTTTGGAGCATTTTTAAACTCCAAAAAGACAATGCTTTAGAATGGATCAGACACTCGGATGCCTTTCTACATGTGGATATCCTGAATGTTTAAACAGTTTTTGAATTATGTTTTCACATCGGACTGAACGCACCCACACACATGCCTCCTTTAAGTGGACTGACAGAAAAGTACCATTGGCATTACTGCAAATACTAAATGCTGAAATTAAGCTGAGCAAGGTCAGTGCTTCAACTTCTGTCCACAAGTGAGTCTGAGAAGACTTGCACACACATATGGGCATTTTCACAGGTTTGATTCCAAAGAAACACAGATAAACTGTCAAATTACCAAATAAGTTTCATCACAACTCATCAGAAAACAGTTACCAATCACAAGTAGGAGAATTTAATTTTACCAAATATTTATGTTCAGTGTTTCTTTGGATTACTACGGAAGCCATAAGCGGTCATGCATTCATATATTTAATTCCCCTCTGTTCCATGATGACAAGTTTATTTACGTCATTATCAAGAAATGACAAATGTTGTTATCCCGAAATAACGGGATAATTGTCTCGAGATCTTGAGATAACAAGACTTTTCCCGAGATAACGACATAATTCATATGAGAGCTCGAGATAATGAATCAAATGTGACCGCCTGAGATTTCACACACAAGGTCATGACACGCTGACCTGATGCTGACTGATGGATGTGACGTGCTCCTTTTGACGTTGCACCACTGAATGATGTTTCCTACAATGAAGTAATATATTAGACTATTCTTTTATTTTCTGGAGATCTTGAATTAATTATGTCGTTATCTCAGGATAACAACATTTGTTAATTCAACACAATGACATAAATAACCTGAGACCTCGAGAAGACAAATGAAATGGACATGCTATCACGGGAACACAGAGGGAATCAAATATGTGAATGCATGACCGCTCTGGGCTTCTGTAGATTACAGCAAAAATGGCTCATGTATTAAATCTCTAAAAGGCATTAGATTTTTTTTCTTTAAGTAAGATATTAGAACACTAAAGAATTATTTTTTCCTTAATCATTTCTTATCATAAACACAAAAGGTGTGACCTGTTTTTATTGCTAATATTATTGCCGTTGACTCTGTATATATAATGTTTTTGTTACTGACAGCTGCCTGACTCTTTAACATTTCGAGCCTCGGGTGGATGCAGATCGTATCAGCATGAAAAGCAGGAGAAAACAGCTCAGACAACTTTGCCTGAAATTAGAAAGTCAAACCTGGCACGTTTTCTTCTGCCCTCTAATTTGTTGTCACTCCCGGAGGACACATGCGAGCATTTGAAATCCTGAAGGAGAAAGTGTACAGATGCTGCATTATGCAAAGCAAAAACCTGCTCTGTGGAGATTTCTCAGTGACCTTCCTTTTTTATTGGAAAGAGAACATTTACTGAGAATGAAGGCATTGTCTCAGCGGACACATCATCAGGTGTCTAACCCACAAAGAGCTTATGGACCACTTGGATGTCTTCTTTTTTTTCTCTCTAGATGTGACTTAGTTGAATGTACGATAAGTTCTCATAACAAGTGGACCAAAATGATGTTCCACCTCAGGATGTGTCTGAACCAAAATACTTTATGACTTCAACTCCTACCTGCTGAATGAGCGCCGTTTTCAATTTGCATGATGTCAAGATTTGTTTGCACTCTTTGAGCTCTGTTTGTAATGAAATACTTTTTAATATCGTACATGTCGAACCGATTAAGATTAATAGATGCCGTAGCAAAGTAATGATACCATTAGTGTTATTGATGTGTTTTTAAGATCAGCTGTAGGAGGAGAAGAAGCAGACTGGAAGTGGGCCAGAGTTTGCAGACATGCATTGTGAAACAGCTTGTTTCGAGCCTGGCTTCATGCCTTCTCACTGCAGTCATTTACATTGTGTTTCTATAAATGGGCTCACATGTGAGCCTATGTAGATTCTAAATCTTTCAGGCATTATGAGGAGGATGTTGTTTTTTTTTACAATATTTTATGTCATTTTGACTATGTTGTTTCTTATGCTTGATATATTCAATGAATATTCCTTTTTCTAATTCCCTTTTTTGTATCTGCGTTGCATCTGTGGGTGTGTATCGATGATTGGATTCACGGGATAGCAGATGTAACTGACAGATGTTCATGTGTGTGGAGCTAGCTTGTGCTTTTTTCTGTATGTTTACACAGCGGGAATGTGTTCATTGTTTTTTGAAATGTGCAGTATTTTCTACTGGTTCTCAGTTTTAAAATCATAGACAGTTGTCATATTTGCATGCTGGTTTGTGCCAACTGGAATTCTGCAGGTGCGTACTACTTCTTTATGCCAATAAGTGACTGACATAATCTACAGAAGACATTTGTCTTGGTCTTATCTGTTCATCTGTCTTTCAGATAGAATGAATTTACTATTTAGAGTTGTGCTGCATTAAAGGTTTCCATCCAAAAACAGAAATCTTTCATTGCACTTGCAGGGATGAAACTATCTCACTATGAAAAATGAAAAGGAGAAAACTGGAAGAAAAAAGTCTCAAAGTGACAAATGACATAATTGTGTATCACACATGTCTTTACTTTTAGAATAAGTGGTTTCTTTTTGGTGGATAACTCACATTCCTATGACACACTTTTATAAGCTGGGTGTTTATCATCTTTTAAAGGAGTCACGTTTCCTTTTGAATGCTCAGACTTGGTGCAGTTATTTTTAACACTTCCTGACTCCATGTAACTTGTGAACCTTTTTCTAAATAAGAAGATAATTGTGTCAAATCACAGTGCGATAATTAATAAACCTAATAGGAAATAGGGTTTCTAGGGCACTCTTTATTAAATAACATTTGATGTCATTTCCTACCTCATAATTTGTAGTCCAAGATTCAAGGCTTAGTGAAATTAATATTCACAAGGTGGTGGGCAAAGTTTATTCATAGTTAGAGTGTAATAGCTTTCATGAGCCCAGGGAGAGAGCAAAGACCTCAGGGGGCCATCTCATTGTTTATCCTTGAAATGTGATGGTGGTATATGCTGTTACATAGTCGACACTGTCTGATATAAATGCACATTATAGCTTATTACCTAGGTGTGTTGATAAATGTGAATCAGATACAGATTTGTACATATTTTGTACAAATGTATCTCAATAACCAGATGGAAAACACTCTATCTTACTATTTTTACAGTGTGAGAAGTTTTTACATTAACATAAATAACTGATATTACAACTTAATTTGCATTATAACTTGTGATAGCCCTTTCAGATACAGCGCAACAACGGCAGCACTGCGCTCTGTCACACATTATCTCCAATGGCTCGCCGCGGCGCATAATGCGCGGCACACAGCACCGCCGGTGCGCTAAACTCTGGCCAGCAGCGAGCATGCCGCAAAATCGCATTGTGTCTGAAAGGGGGCCGTGACGAAGCGAGGTCACAAGTGCCCGAGCGCAGCGCCTGAGCAGATCACACACTTCCCCACAGAGAGGGCGGTTCCTAAACCCAGTACGAAGAGGGAGACACACACGGGATCAGGGGCACAAACCCTCACTCAGCAGCACCGAGCCAAAGTTGCTGAAAGCTGCTGCGTCTGGAATGACCAATCACTCATCACACTCCAACGGCATGCAGGGCCTGCGGAAGGAGCACCTGTACAAGGTGCTGGTTATCGGGGACCTGGGGGTCGGGAAGACGTCCATCATCAGGCGCTACGTCCACCAGACCTACTCCACTAACTACAGGGCCACCATCGGAGTGGACTTCGCCCTGAAGGTGTTAAACTGGGACTCTGAGACTGTCCGGCTTCAGCTGTGGGACATTGCAGGTGGGACAGTGAAGGGAGCTGATTATATTTTTGTTTTCTTGATTTATCATCTACTACTACAACAACAGAAAGTCAAAGTAAACCATCTGGGTCTAATGTAGTTTATTAGTTTATTATATTAAATTGAAGGTATTTTCTGCCAAAAGAAGGAACACTTTCATACTTTAAATGAAAAAAGTCCAAATATTTCTTTGTCATAGTTCCTGAATTACTGATGGTTTGGAGAGATAAGATGTTTCTTCAGACTTACCAAGAAGCATGACTGTTATCGCTTATGAAACATTCATATCTCAAAGATTCACTGTCACCGCAGGAAGCTGCTATCAGACACAAAGACACACACACACACACACACAAACACACAGAGTGTTGCTTAGTAAAGACCAGCACACTGTCAATCTGTCACTCATTCAAGGTATGATTGTGCATCATGTGATTGTGCCCATGTGAGGGAGATTTCAAGGCCAGTCACAGGAGTGTCATTGTAGCCTAAATAAAAACATCATTACTCAGTCACTCACACACACACACACACACACACACACGCTTTAAGTGGTTCATTTGGATTTAAATTTGATTGTAGGTCACAGCTGCTCATCTACCTGCTTGAAACTTAAGAGTACAGATCATGTGTGGACTGAGAAATCCTGCTTTGGAGTGATAAATTTAACATGTTGTACTTTGAAGCTTTTAAATCGCCGCTTAATGAATGACAGCGTGTCGAGTAACGTCCATGTGTGTGTCTGTCCGTCACACGGATGCAGTGATGTAACTCCTTCGCACATTTTTCTGTACAAAAGGGGAAGTTCTGAAATGGAAGCATTTTGTCCTTGTCTAGGAAAGCCAAAAGTGGATTCTCACGCATTAATATTTATCAACAATGTAAACTTTTCTGCTGAGAGGGCATGCTATGTAAAACAAGCAGGATGCATACGCCTACACGCTTAGTTTTGAAGCAATACACTCATATTAGATAGCAGAACACACACCACTGGGGAATGGCATGTTGACAGCGGCTCCTCAAGCACCTCATTTTCATTCCAGAATAGATAGATAGATAGATAGATAGATAGATAGATAGATAGATAGATATACAATTCACTTATATTATCACAGATATATTGTATGGTCATAGTCTGGGTCAAAGTTTATTTTCATAACAGGTCGGGGCAAATTACAGGTTTAATTTAAGTAGGCCTATTATCTGCAGGAACAAGCAGTCGCATTGAGCATCTGGTTAAGTGCAACGTGACAGTAAGTCCACAGGAATGTGCTGTTTCACGGGAATGCAGGCACTGCTAACTGCAATCCTAATGCCCGCTGCATGAGTTGTTTTAGCAAGAAATGCAGGAAAACAATGAGAATCTCTCATCAGGCTGATGGCTGGGAACCACAATGTTGCCACGGTTATGAAGGTATATGTGTGTGTGTGTGTGTGTGTGTTCCTTACAGGTCAGGAACGTTTTGGAAACATGACACGAGTGTACTACCGTGAAGCCATGGGAGCCTTCATCGTGTTCGATGTGTCACGTCACACGACCTTCGAGGCCGTCATAAAGTGGAAAGAGGACCTGGACTCTAAACTGATGCTGGCTGATGGACAGAGCATCGCTACTGTGCTGCTGGCTAACAAGTGTGACCAGGGCATGGAGATGGCCAATAACGGCGTCAAAATGGACCAGTTCTGCAAGGACCACGGCTTCATCGGTTGGTTTCAGACCTCTGCTAAGGTGAGACCAGAGCGTGGTTGAGGTATTCTTGTTGGCTTGAAATGTATTCCTGGAAGATTTTTAGTCAAATATGTTTTGGTTTGGGTTTTTTTTGGCCATTTTGGGAAAGAGAGTTAGATGAGAAGATCAATCACACTTTAATATCTCAGCTAGTAGTAGAAGCCTCTACTGTAGTGCAAACATACTTTCTTGTTTGTAGACTAGTGACCAACTGGCAAATACCTTTTACTGTAGATGCATTGAGTATGGACATAGAGTATAGTGTGACATTATTGTATTTCTAGTAAAGCTTAGTGATCTTTAAAGGTGTTGGTAGGTGGATTTAATGTCTTTGGACAGGTCAGCTGTTTCCCCCAGTTTGCCATCTTTATGCTAAACTAGCTAATGTAGCTTCATATTGAACAGACTGATAGGACAGTGAGATCCATCATCTCATGTAACTCTCAGCAAGAATGCAAATTCGAGCATTTCCCAAAATGTTTGCTCTAATCATCAGCATGACAATGAATGGTTCAGAGTGTAGCCCATTTGCAGAGAGTGGCTGATCGTCTCCCACTCAGGTCACTTCAGTCAGTGAAAAACATCCCCACAGAGCCACCTGGAATTTCATATCCTCGTGGAAAGTGGCCCTGTGAGATAAATTTACAGAGCAGGGTCAGGACAAGTTATTGAAGTTAAAAATACCGTAAAAATCCAAATTTTCTTCCAATCAAAGAAAAGTTAGTCAATCTAAAAAGCTATTTGAGCTCATCACATGTTTTGTGTCTGCTCAGTCACACATTGTGATGATCATGAGGCTGCAAAATGGTTTAAATCTTCAACAAACTTTTTTTTTAACATTAAAATGAAAGATGTCACGTTCTTCTCACGGCAGTCGAATTACATGGAAATAAGAAAAAGCTTGGTAGTTTGTGCATCGGATAGTTTCCAATAGTTTTTTATGATATGCTCTGAAACGGAGATCTTGACTAGGATTTAAAACACAGTTATAAAATAATAATAGGAAATAAGATGATCCAATAACTGTGCAGCACTAACACATAGCTATAAATTCTACAAAAGTTGTCTTCATTCACACATCCTCTGTTGACACTCATGTGTTGCAGCAGCATAAGTGTGCTGCTATTCTGGTGGCACCAAGACTCAACATTCTGAAAGGTGAACGGTTCCACAGTGCACGTTCAGCTCAGAGGGGTCAGAGGTTGGTTTGGCAAACAAACATACTACATCCTCCTTTAAGTAGCAGCAAAACATGTTTACAGCATTCGTATGAACTACACACATTGTGTTGTTCACATGGAGGTACTCACATTTTGAACGTGAAACATAAAAGTTCAAGCTAATCCCAGAGCCATACATAACTGCGGTTTCTCTCCACTTTAGGACAATCTCAACATCAGCGAAGCTGCAAACTTCCTGGTCAAGCACATCATGGCCACAGAGAATGACATCCTGAAAAGCGTGGTACCGGACACCATCTCACCTCAGCTCGACTCCAAAAGACAAATGAGCTGCTCTGGCTGCTTCAAATAATGAAGCGACGGAACGATGGTAGGACCGAACAGAACGGAGACACAGTAGGACAAAGAGGGACGGGTGCACGGCACGGCCTTCCTAAGCCTTACTGGTGTTACGGTTTGGCTTCTTCAGCACCAAACCAGAGCTAGCCTGTTGAATGTTTGTGATCTCAGTGCTCAATTACAAGCAAACCAGAGCTCGCAAACTAAAATCACATGGACTCAGGAGTTGCACATTTATTTAACAGAGTTTTGGTAACGAGCCTTACTGTGAGTTCCCTGCAGACAAACAAGTATACCGCCCTTGTTCATGCTCTTTGGCATCATTATTTCAGATAGCAAACTGCCAACAGTCACCTTTTGTGTCAAGATTATATCCTCTTCTGATAACATCTGACTCGGAAAAGGACACTCCAGCATATGATTGTGTTGCTGTTCTCCAACTATTTACCTTCATACTTCCACACACACACTTGGTGACAAAAACAGTGTGGGATACATGCAGGCTTCCTTTACTGTTAAGTCTGCCAGAGCCAAAGAAAGCAGTATTGATCACTTTCAGTGGATCACACACTTGTATTGTGTAATTATGTGATTTTGCACATGCATTGCTTTTTTTTTATTATTATGATTTTAATTTATTTATAGGAAGCTTTTTGTAATGTTTGATTGTAATGCTGGTTTATGTATTATGTTATTCTGCTCTAAATATTTACCTACAACTGACTATTGTGTAAGCCTTATTTAATCAGGCCATTTAAGCAACGATGTATATTCACAGCAAAAACTTGGTCGAGGTGAGACGTTGCTAAGAAAAGAAGTGTTATACAGGGAACACTAGAGACAGGTTGAAAAGTAAATGAAGAAAATAGAAAATGCAAAACATATGTGGATACATATAAATAAAAGTTAAAAAACAATCAAACATTTTTGCGATTTAGCACCCCCCAGTGTTCTACTACTGTGGTAAATATCTTCAGCTGTACACATGTATTTGTTGTGATTACATGACTTATGATCAAAAACAAGCCACACACCAAACAAGTGCAACAACACAAGACATACAGTAGCAGCCAGTTAATATTACTGACAAGTCCAACAATAAGAAGCCCAGCTCTGCGTCTGTCTTTAAGCCTGTTATGTCACCAAGCTCTCACCAACCACTAAACTTAGCTTCTTCTGTCTTCTTCTAATGTCTTTTTCGGTCTCTTCACCTCTGCTATTATGTCAATAGATGTTGATGTGTCCAGCTACATTGCCCACTTGCCCAGCTCCAGTTCTGGCATGACACCAGCAGCATTCTCCTGCAACCCTCCTCTTTCTGGTGGTCCAAAACGATTGTGGTCCAAACACTAACACACACCCCTCGTGCTAACAAACTGAGCTAACGTTAGTTCAGAACAGTTTACTGTTCATTAGGAAACTCTGTAAATCACAGAGAGTTGAGCAGCTGGAGGACATCAGAGGAAAAAGCAGAAAACGTTTTCTCCATAAAATATGATTCACCAAAATCAGTCAAATAGTTGGTGGTGTGTGACTTTGTGCCATAAAGTGTGATATACTTTGGAGTTAGGAGTCAGGCATACAAACACCAGGCACCATTCACCTGATTACAAGTCAGTGTGGCATCAACATGACAGTCTTTTCATAAACAGTCTTTATTGCCCTGTGTGCTGTTCCACAGCAGTAGTTCAGGTATAAGTGATGAAAGGCGTGACACCCCTCCCTCCCACTGTCTTGGAGGTAGCCCTGTCCAATCTCTGACATGGGAGGGTTGTCTGCTGATGGAGCTGACCTGGGCCCTCGGGCTACAAAAGCTGGCTCATGTGCTTCCTACTGTCTCTCCCTTCCTACAGCTCACACACACTTTACGTCACTTTCCTTTGTTTTGCACTCTCGAGACCTCCACAGCACAATGGTTGCATTGCTCAGACACACTCCATTGTTTATTTGTGCTATCCTTAGTTTCAATAAATGACTCTTTTCCATTCCCTGAGCCGATTTGTGACAAAAGGCTTGTCAGACGTTTGCTTGTTAATTGAAGAGAGGGCGGTCATCCTTCTGTCTGAAGTTTGCTCTCATCACTACTACTAATGTTTGGCTGCAACATCTGAACACGGTGCTTTCTGCTTTTTCTTTTTGGTTGTCAGGATTGGCAAGAATGTTTGTGCGTTTATTTCTTCATCAGAGGGAGAATTGTGTTGATCTGTCTGGATGTAAACTGGACATTCTCACGAGTTGACATGCCAGAGCCGAACCCTCTGTATCCATGGTAACTAGATCAAGTCTTTTTTTATGGGTATCCTCTAATGTCTCTGTGAAGCTATTTCTCGCTGTGCTCACAACCATACAGACACAAACGCACACGCGCATACACGCACGTACACGCCGTTTTTTTTTCCACCCTACATGTCCTTGTTGCTTTTTTTACCTCGTCTTTTCTCCTCTCCCACTCCACTCCAGCCTCCATTATTGTTCCTCATCCTTAAAAAAAAACCCTGGTGCTCTCTCAACACAGCTACATGTTTTTTTTCTTTTCTTTTATATGTCCACTGCCACATATCTCTGATTCACATACAGTGTGTACAGCACATTATATAAACCGTGCACGGGCTCGACTGCACGCCCACAGATGCAGCACTTTTATTGGTCGCCCAACATGCTGACTCTGATTGCATTGTGTGAAGTTGTCCTGACCCTGCACCTCTGTTTTACTTGATAGTAGTGTCTTTTGTAAAAAAAAGGCAAGGTAGTTAAACTCACTTCAAAGTCCCTGATTATACAATGTGCCAAAGTGGGATAAAATCATAAAGTTGCATGGCCTGTTCCCATTGACACACATACAGTAGTGTACAAGCGTATATTGACATGCATATGTCACATTGTTTCTTTGGGTTGCTGTTAATCAGCAGTGCTTCAACAGTGTTTGTAAGCATGTTAACAACAGCGTCATGTGCTATTGTGTGACTTCTTGGTGACACAGCACCATGCACATTAGGGACTTATAGACGTCAACATGAAATTACAATTTCATAGTGCTATGAGGATGTTGATGACATCACGCATGGTGTCACACTGTAGATGTTAGAACTGATTTGAACTCAGCACAACACACATTCAGGCACACACACACGCACACACACACACACACACACACACACACAAATGAGGAAAAAAAATAAATGAACTCATCTCACACATGTTCCCGATTTTGTTTTTCACTCATTTAACCTTTTACCTGGAACAAACTATTTTATAGCCTTCAAGCTTCACAAATCACTGTAAGAGACAGTGAATCAGCTTCCAAATGTTATTGGTTTATACTGAGAAATGTGTGTGTGTGTGTGTGTGTGTGTGTGTGTGTGTGTGTGTGTGTGTGTGTGTGTGAGTCCTAAGGCTGATCCAGGACTTTCAGGTTCTCATTAGGGAGCCACATGACCATGTGGATTATTCTCTGCCTGAGGGATTAGATTTGGTCGTCTGCTCTTGGCTCACATTAAGACATCACCACCCATCAAAACAACGCATCAAATCATCCGATACAAGAAGACGTCGTATAACCACTTTGGAGGGAGTTTGTCATCTGAAATTCATCAAGCAGCATCTGAAAGATATAAATCATTTGTACATGGTCTAAGACACTCAGATCATTCCCGGCTTTAGCAATGTTCTTCAGCTTGATGAAGTTGTGAGGGGTGGTATTTACATTTCAGGAGACGTAATTGAAAATGAAACAATAGAATTAAACTGCATTCTGGTGGAAAATTCTCCAAAGTTTTGGTCTGTTAACTCTTCCTATGACAACAGCTGGCACAGATCTAACTATTCATTACTGAGATTATGAGCTCAACATATTGTGTTCGCTGTAGTTCTCAGGCTCTGCCAGAGAACCACCTACTGAAAACACCCACATATACTCTCAGAGAGAAAGAGAGAGAGAGAGAGAGAGAGAGAGAGAGAGGGAGGGTGGGTGGGGGGGCTGATCAGTTAGTAAGAAAATGAGATGGAAGAAAAGCGGTGCTTCAATCTTGCAGCAACAAAAGGTTACAGACAGCTCACGAAGGAGCGCATGCAGGTAAACAGAAGCAGGAACATCAAGTGGGTCACTCTCAACCTCCTTTGAAATATTTCCCAGACGGTATTCACACAGATTATAACTGATAACTGTCTGTTAAATCAGAACACATTCAGCCAGTTTAATCACACGCAGACTCAACAGAGTCTTTGGAAAGTTACATAATTCAGCAACAAGAACTCAAGATGACAGAGGAGACTTGATCTGATTTGATCAAGCTTCTTTCGCCCTGCTCTCGCCGTCAGTGATTGCTCATGTGGTGCCATCTGTTGTCAAATTAGGAGCATGGCAGGCGTTTTATAATATTCCCTTTAGCTTGAAAATTTATAAGTAAAGGTATGGATGACTGACTGACTGGAAACAACCTTTTTTTATTATTATTATTTCTGTTGCCATTAATTTACTAACTTCTCCTTTATTTTGAATTACAGATATAGAACTTGTGGTCAAATAAGGTGACGTATCACCAGCACTGACTCATACAAGATGTCTCATTTCTACAGAAAAACCACATAGACACACACACACACACACACAAATTTCTCTCTCTCACAGACACACACACAAGTGCAGCCACTTGAGAATAACTGGATTTGAAACCTAACGACTGTGTGTGAACACCAACACATGCCTTCCAAAGAAAATGACCTCCTCCATTAGGGTGACTTTCTCCTCTATAAGCCCTGAGACCTGAGACTCTCTCAGTTCCCACTCCCCCATGCCAAAATCTATTAGGCTAAGTAGATCTTCCTTTAATTCTGTCTTTACGATGATGGCACGAAGAGCCGGTGAGAATGACTGAATGATTAATGTGATTTACCGACCTTAGTATAGTTTTATTACGCCATGTTTGCTCACATAAAAGAAAATTAAGAGTTGAAACATCAGTGTCTGCTAATTAAAATAGCCTCTGGAGAGAGGGAGAACAAGGAGTGAGGAGGGAGTGAGAAGAAAGAGAAAGTGGGAAAGTAAATTAAAACAGAGAGGAGTAGGAGAGAGTGACTCAGATTCAGGAGGGAGGAACATGAAAGACTTAAGTGCGGCATTAAATCATTAATATATCTGTCCAGGTTGAAAGATGAGTCCTCTGAAGACCTCGTGAGCTCCACAATTTATCACTCACACTGAACACTGGCAGATTTTACATCTCATTAACCTTACTGATGGTTTTTCAATAATACTACTACAATCATCTTTATATGTTGAGAAAGATTTACTGTTTTGTTTCACTTTTACTTAAAAAAAATCAACAAGCATCCATTTGGACATTGTCATCGAAAGATACAGTGAATTTTGTGCACTGAAAATAAAGGAAGGCGGTAGAAAAGCAGTTTGTGCAGCACACGGTAGAAATCTATACAGCTCTATTAACATACACTGTCACTAGAGGGCAATATAAGCACCAGTGTTACCATGCTGTCCTTTTTACTCACTGTGCCGTCTGAAGTCAGAAAAACATTCTTGTGTCACTAACCATCACTAAAAATACATTGTGGTTACTCAGCATCAAAACCTGATTTATAAATGTGTAATTACAGCATTATTCATTTCATAGTTTACACATATCGTTTTAAGAACAGCTGCACCGTGGTGATTATCATGAGTCAAAAAATAAATCCATGCACATATCAATAAATAGATGCACATATTATACAGTGAAACTTAATCGTGAGGAATGAGGAGTCGCAAATATCAACTATAAGCAGGAGAAAACAGGTTAAAGGTGAGAGCTACAGAAAAATGGAGTAATGAATGGGATGAACAGAGCAAATAGAAATAATGGTGCTGTTCATACAGGAGACACAAAACATAGACATAACTCTGCTTGTACTGCATTCTGTAATGAGACACTGCTACACTGTTCACCTGACCCTTGACAGTAATTTAGATAAGGGTGTTCAAGATAATCAGGTTGTGAGTAACACGTTATTATTCCAATGCGATAAAAAAAATAAAAAATCCAATGCCTGCCACAACGCAGGACAGGACACATAAAGTGGGACTTGTTTCCATTCCACAGTTTGAAGCAGCTATAAGTGCTCTTTGTTCACGTACAAAAGCTTAACTAATGTGCGTTAATGTGCCGTCTCTTTGGACAGCACTTGAAACAAATTTGTGAGGTCTGCTTTAGTGATTCAAGGCAAAGCTCTGAGAGGTGTGTGCAGTCTAGAAGAGCTGTGTCACAGTGGTCAGGCAACCACAATGACTGAGCCTGAAATATGACAGCCAGACATACCATCAGAAGGTAAACATGGCACACTGTGTCAAGTCTATTTGTTGAGTTGTCTGTCTCCTTTGGCCCAAAATGCTGTTTTGTGTTGCACTCTACATGGAGAGGGCTGAACCAACACTGTCTGCAAGAGGTATTGTATGCTGCATTTTCCTGAGGAAGCTTAGTTAATTAAACTTATTAAACTGTATCGAAAAATGTTTTCTTCAAAAAACAAATAAAAACAACAAAAACAGTTCATATATACATAAGAATAAAACATGTGTATGTGTGTCCTGAGGTACCATGAAAGACGTTACAAGACCTTTGTTCCTTTGATTTATGATTAAAGTTGTGATTGTCTCAGTGCTCAAATCCTTCTCAACAGCAGCCTGGATGCATTGATTTATAATAGGGTACCTTTAACCTTTAACCAGAAACAAACTGTGATAAGTCATTTGCAAAGCTGGAAGCATTCGCTACAGAAGGTCATCAAAGACTGGTTCTGGACACCTGGAATGTGTTTGTGACCTCTCAACATAAGAAAAAAAGGAGCAGGAGTTAATTGAAACATGTGCTGATTAGAGCCTTCTCTTACCTATCTAAATGTAGTATCATACTATGATAGTAACACAAGTATGCAGCTGCTTTATTCTGCAACCTGCACTCAATGCTCAGTCTGTGGTAATGTCGTTGGATACAGGATGAATCCCATGGGTACAAAAAGCTACAGCATGTGTGCTGGATGTGCATCCAAAGTCAATGTTGACTGTCTCCTGTCACTGTATTCCCACTGGAGCTGGACGAGCCCTCATCGGAGGCCATATGTTCATCGAGGCCCACAGAACAGGCCGAGAGCGAAGCCCGGAGATGTGGTGGGAACCCGGGATGCGATAGGAGTGCGTCTATGTGAGGAAAGAAGGAGGACAGAGGGCAGTCTGGGGAGGTGTATTTGGCTAACACCTGGAGCTGCTCTGGTTGCAGGTTGGCTTCGTTGCAGACCCTCTGGCATAAGGCAGAGACACTGTGACATGTTCTCAACTTCATCTGGCTCAGCTGGCCCTTCTCCATGAGCAGTTTCTCCCTCTCTGTTTTCTGCAACACACACAAGCATCACACACACAGTCTGATTAACGCGTCTGTAAATAAGAGGAGGCATTTAAAAGAAATTAAAAAGAGAAAAACTTGTTTTTGTTATTTTACCAGCTTATTGATTTCACACTGTAGATTGTATATGCAGTCCAGTTTCCTCTTGCGGCATCGCTGAGCTGCGAGTCGGTTTTTGCTGCGTCGCCTCATGTCATGGACAAACTCCAGCTGTTCACGTGTAAAGACCTGTTGCTTCAGCAGTTGCTGGAAGTCATTTCTGCTCAGATCCACAATCCAGTCTACAGAGAATGGCAACTGCACCTGAGCACACCCGGACAGGGAAACAGTTAGACACAGTTACGCTGTAGTTGAAATGGTGGCAGTACCTGATAGAAACTAGCCTAGATTGATGGAAATGTATGTTGTATGTTGTATAAATGTTGAATAAGAGAGGCTGAAAGCATTCAGATAACCTGCAGTGAGTGAAACTAGTCTTAGGACATCATTCAATTCATGGAAAAAGAAAAAAATGAAATGTAATGTACAGTAATGTAATGATCAAAAACACATGTGCAGCATGTTTTATATGGACAAATGGAAGTGAAGTGAGGCAAAAGTCAAATGCATATCGAGTTCAAACAGTCAGTTATATTTTTACCAAGCTGTTGATTATTAACTCAAGCGAGGAGTTAACTTTTCAAAGCAGAGGTGGGTTTACACTGGGTTATTGCTGCTGCCAGTGTGTGACAGGAAGTGCACACACACCAGTTTACAGGAACAGTTGTAATCTTAAGTTGTGTTTTTATCTTGTGTAAATAAAATCACTCTTAGTCCGCTGACATGACTGTAGACTGCTCACAGACGGGAAGTTCCTCAAACCTGTTATTTGTGTCGCCTGTTGTCATTGGTAACTCAACAGGCTGAGCTGTTAGTTTCTGCTGAACTGGACTCTGAACTAATTAGCAAGGCAAATGCACAGGGTCAAACCACATGCACACACACATCATCTCTACTTGTACCTGTACCTGTACCTTCTTATCTAAAACCAATATAGTGCAGTAAGGTGCAGAAAGAGTTTGCTGACGCATGTTGACACACAGTAACTTCCGCACAGGGTGAACCTCATAGGAGGCAGCAGGACAGAAGTAAAGGAGAATGGAGCAGAGTCTTAGCAGACTTGAATAACTCACCTGTCTGGCCCTCTCTCTCGTGTAGGACTCGCTGTCTCCTTCTGTTTCTGCCTCTGAGTCTCCATCCTCCCCAGAGTTGAGGGACGACACACCTGACTGAGATGCCACCTCGCATTCAGACAGCTCTGTTCCCTTCCATAAACATTTTCTTTGGTCCAGGTCCTGTAAGAAGGGACAGCCAGTGCTTGTGGAAGTGAGGTTGATGTTGAAGTTCAGCCAGTCTGAAGATGTGCTTTGCGCCTGTTTGCTCCCAGCATCAGACGAACTTCCCGCATCGGGGTCCTGGAAACTCAGCTGAGACAAGCTTGAATCAGACCCCAGCCCCTGGGCTAAGTGCTCGGCCACCTCCCTTTCCTTGGTGCTCCTTTCGCTGGCTTTCTCCCCCTCCGTGCTGGCTGTTTTTCCTCCTTTGGCTCTTTCTAGCCAGCCAGAATATTTGTCTTCTTCTGCCTTTTTCCACTCAGTTTCTACCAGTTCCTCTGATTTTTGACCAGTTAAAACTGGAGCTATTACACCCGAGTCCCTTGTTTTCTTATCCTCTGTAAAGTCCATGACAAAGCTCTCATGCCCTATTGACCCCATGATTGCAGGGCCCTCACTAGAGGTCTTTTGGGGGCAATGGTACAACATTAACCCTGATGACCTCTCACCCAGCCCCGAGGAGACTAGCTTGACATTGAATCTGTCTGGCTGGTGTCTGGCTGATGTCTGGCTGATGTCTTCCCCGATAGCCATATCACTTTCCCTCTCACTCCATTTTCCGAGCTTTTCATTTTTTTCCTCTTTAACCATATCAATGGCAGCCTCTGTTTTCTTGTCACGTGTATCAGTTTTCCATGGCTCATCAGCCCCTTCTTTGCTCTGTCTGGTGGGACTTGAGTTTGAACTTCCAGGGAATTCAGTTTCATTCTTACTGTTGGCACTACTGGAGGGCGGTGAGCAGGAGAGATCACAGTCATCCCTGATGGCTGTTACTGGATTGTTCAGTCTTTTCTCTTCCTTTCCGCATGCCAGCTGCCTTCGATACTTTGGACACTGCATGAAATAGTCATTTGTCGCTTCAGCTACAGGTGTAAGGGTGCCTGCATTGTTCTGACTTCCTATTTTGCTGTTCACTGATTTGTTGCAGAGCCAAACCACTTCCTGCTGAGATGGTGAATCAGCAACTGGTTTTACTGGGTCTTTCTCATCCAACATTACATTGTCAGAGATTATAGTACTGTCTTCCTTTGATAATTGCGTCTTGCATTTCTTCTTACAACAGGTTTTTCTTGGAAAAGGGCTAGAGCCTTTGGTGCTGGAAAAGAACTTAGGGAGGAGGAAATCAAAACATGCCTCGTCTAAGTCTCTGAAACCAAGAATGGAAGCTGAGTTGCGTATGTCTAAGACATCGTCTTTCCCAAAGTGAAGTTTGGATGTGTAGGCAAACTTCAGCAGGGGTTCAAAGGCGGCAGCTGTCACCTGTGTAAGAGGACAAATGACACATATGAACACTTTCTATCCTCTAGTTTATTCTAAAGGCTGCTAGATAATCTTGCACACAAAACAACAGAAATAATCTGACTACAAATGTTTAGCGACATACATTCCAGGATAGTAGGACTGTGCTGGCTCAGCAGCAAATAACATGTGACCAAAGAAACCAGTTTCTGTGGCTGTTGCCGTTTGAGTTGAAGAAGTTTAGTTATCAGCTGGTTTCATTTCAGGAATCTTGTTAGAGTAAATGAAATGTTTAAAGGAAACACAGCACTTGTAGAATAACAGAACATTTTTTAATAAAGGGTAATTAAAATAGCTTTATTAGCATGGCTAAAAGTGACCTTTCTTTTAATTTAATTGGATTTTTTCTCTAACTTCAGCCCTGCTCTTGAAGCCTTCCCAATTGGAATTATATTTAGTTCTGCTTGGATGTCTCTACTGGATGCAGAGTGGAAACCACTAAGACCTACAAACATTTTAATCTTGATAAGTAGTAAGAGTGATGCAGTACATTTAGTTATTACACTGCCATTCAAACTGCACTTACAAATTGTTGTTTCTGAGGTGACAGGTCCTGATTTTAGACTAAATTGCATTTGAAAAAAAGAAAAGAAATTTCAAACAGTCAGCCTATTTACTGTAAACACTTGATGAGGAAATGAACCTCCTCGTTTTTCTCACTTCACTTTTACACACTGTTGTGTTGTGAGGCGGCCTGGCTCGTGTTGTGTGTGTCTACTCTGTGCCTCTCAACTGGCATCATGAGGTGACATCTCACCTCTTGTGGCAGAGTAATGACCGCTCCATGCTGTGTGAGGGAGGAGATCCTCTGGGTGAAGTACTCGCTGCAAGAAGCCAGCACTGAGCGGTGGGCTCTGAAACTCTGACCTTCCACCACCACCGTGATATCACACAACGTGTCCCGGCGGCGCTGCTCATCCAGCCAGTGCAGCACATGGGAGGAATGTACTGTAGACTCAAATGTAAACACAGACGACCGAGGGGCAGACATGGCCATCAGGGACACCTATATGTCCAAACACACACACACACACACACTTATAGTTTTCCCCTTTAAAAGATATTTAAAAAGTCATACATTAAAATGACAAAATAACAACAAAAACATGCCTACCTCACAGACCTGACTATCCAAGTTTCTTAGAGTGTGAAACAAAGTTCCAGCAGTAGAGCCCACATGGTTATTTCTAAATGGAATGCTGTCCAACCGGGCTACGTCTCCCAGAAAGCCTTATCTCAACTCAGCTCCAAACTAAAAACTGTGCTTGACTCAGTCATATGGCCTGTGTTTGAGTATGTGAGAGGGAGGGAGAGATAGAGGGAGAGAGAGTGTGTATGTGTGTGTGTGTGTGTATGTGTGTGTGTCGCAACAACTCTGGGCGTAACAGAGCAAGCGCTGACTCATGCACTCCTGCTGATATAGGATGAGCAAGCAGTTTTCCCGTCCACACCAATCCCACCCTTGGATTTGTCTGGTAAAGTAACAGGCGTCCCTTTTTTTTCCCCCCCACAGCAAATCCTTTTATAGATTTACCCTGAACACAATTTCAGAGATTAAGGTGGAGGTTGGGAATATAAATTCAGTGTTTAAGCAGCATATTGTCTACAGTCTGCGTCTGTTTGATTTAGAGTTGTCTGGACTTACTCAACTAATTGTAGGCCCAGTGCTTCTTGTGTAAAAACAACAAATAAAACTGACTGGTTGCAAGGAGGCAGAGGCTATTATGTTTATCTAAAGGTGAATATTTCCTCATATCTAATGATGTCGTTATGTTTTTTTTCTAGATAGCAGGATACCTCTGCTTCTTTGTTCTTTGTGTATGTCTGTGTCAGAGAGGGGGGGGCGGGCAGGCATGCTTTCCTGGAAGAGATGTAATAAGTTATGTATGTAAATGTATGTGAATACTCATCAAACCTCTGTGACAGGATGAGGTATATTTAAAAACAATGTAGTGATGCAATACAAGTTTTATGTAAAGAAAAACCTGTAGTAGTAGGCAGTTAAGTATCACTACAAAATTGTGTTGCCAGTGTCACATGATAGAAAGGAGGAAGAATGCCAGAGTCAAAGCAGCCAATCAGGTGACTATTTCATAATTCCAGAATGAGCTAATCTCCCTCATGAAAAAAAAAAAGTTCCTTTTTCCATGTAAGTGCTGCGAATACAGACATAAAGCACACACACAACAATGCAAAACAGCACAGGCTTGGAGAAATGAAACTCAGGAACTGATGCCGGTGTTAAAATAAAATGCATTTTATTCATACGCGAGGACGATAGGCAACAGTTCTTGTTGTGTACTTCCTCTTCTACAGGTGGGTGAGACACACAGGCTACATCAAAAAATGTACAACTCTTACAGTGTTGCGTCGCAGCAGATTCTTCTTGCAGATAATCACCCTTGTTCTTTCGCTGTTCCTCACAAGTGGCTCTAACTCCCCCGATCTCTGACACCGTCTTAAACACTCATCTCTTTTCCTTTTTTTTTCTTGTTTTAATAATAAGAGGAACTTGACGGGCTTGTGTTGGGTGTGGGAGTGAAGGAGGAGGGGAGGCAGAGGGAGAGGGAGAGGGATAGGAAGGGGGTAGGCTTCTGAAAATACAACATTTGGACCACATCATACCACCTTTGGCTCCCTCCACAGACCTCAGGTTAAAAGATCTGAGTCTCCACAGGACCTGAGACAGATCTGGTCATATTCACAGCAGCTGACATCATATAAACACATAGTGAGGTATTGCAATAGCGACTGAGAGGGTGCTACAAGATCGCATAATAACAAAACAGCACCCAGAAAAGTGGCCTTGTGTCATCACAAGGTGGAATCACTATAACAACTTCACACTGATGATGACAGTACGTCTGTGGTTCAAACACATGACTCAGACATGAATAAACACAGCACCTTTCTGTGTAATTAGCTGATTCACTGACTATTGTTGTGTAGAGTGAGCACTAGCTGAGCCTTTATTTCTGGTTGGTTTCCTGGCCCGGGCGTCAGCTGGATGCTCGGACGTCTCAGGTTCTGCGGCGGTAAGAGGTCACGAGGAGTCCTGCCTTGTTCGATTGGTCAAGCAGAGGCTCTCCAGCTGCTGAGCGCGCTCGTTGTGGACAGTAACCAAGGTGCGGTTCTCCTCCGTTAGGCGCCGAAACTCCTCCTCTAGACGGGCTATCTCCATGGCAACCTTCTCATCCTCAACCAGCTCTGCCAGCAACTTACGCCTGAGTAGAGGAGTGAGATAAAGAAAATGTTCATATTTATGTTACAAAGCAGACATCAGAATGCATAAAGCAGTATTTCCTGCTTCGTTTCCCTTCGTTTGACTCGTTTTGAGTTGTTGTGAAAAGATGAAGATTATAACGTTTGGGTTGATACAGGGAAATACTCATAACAGCTTCTTAGTTCAGGTAAGGGCAGACGATCACATGCAATCATACCAATGAGTAATTTAGATTACCAAGGAAGGTTGTTTTTAGAATGTGGGAGGAAACCAGAGAAACCATCCATCTTTCCATTTTGCCTAACCGCTTCTTCTCACTAGGGTTGTGAGAGGAAACTGTATTGTGGCGGTCATCTGTCTTGTGATTGCACTGCCCCAGAGAAACCAAAATATCTCAAAAATGTATCCTGTTGGGCAACAAAGTTGTGGATTAAGTGAATAAGACATATTAGCTAATGAAAAACAGCTAGAGTGTAGAGCAAGAGCAAAATTTCAGCAAAAGTCAAAGGTCTTTCAGGTACATAGGCTAGACAGATTTCATGGTCTCTCTGAAGAGGAAGGACTTGTTGAAGTGATTTTAGGTGAGACTGAAGTCCATTATATGTTCTATTATTGATTATATAATCATCTTTAGATGATGATTTTTAAAACCTCCTTCTCTTCAGGAGACTATAAGAAACTTGAGTTTGAGACACTGCTCGAGGTCTTTGTTTGCAATGAAAGATAATGTTTCTCCACCCAGTCCATGTGGGCTGAGCACTTGTATGCGCATGACACAATGAATAATAAACAAACTAACAACTTTTTTTTTTTTGCCCCGTCCCGACTATCCAACTGAATGATTCTCAGCTCTGGTTTAGGCAGCATGACCTGACTTTGCCTGGCAAACAGTGATTTCACACTCTGGGAAGAGATCAGCCTTTGGACTTTGAAAGGTAGTGTAAGCACATGCGCATGCACACGTTATGTGTACAATGTGCGTGTCAGTGACCTCAGAGAGTGTCTGATGGTTAGTGTTGTATTACAGCCGGGAAGTGCCAAGTCACTCAATAGCAGCATCAACAAAGAAGAAAAGGAGCTTTAATGACACGACCATGAAGGAAGATGATACTGTTTTTTTTTATTTACAGGAAGTTCATATGTTAAAGGAACAGTGTGTTGGATTTAGAGGCATCAAGGTAGTTTCTGATTGCAACTGCCTTGTCTCACCTCTCTTTCTTGGTGTAAAGGAGAAACTAGGTTGGTCATGAAATCCACAGAGCCAGTGTTTAATTTACTGTAGCAATATGGCGGATTTCGTGGAAGAGGATCTACTGCTTGTGTAGATGTAGAAGGCTCAATGTAAGATACAAAAAACTAAACTTTATTTATATGGCACTTTACACACAACGTAGCTGATTCAAGGTGCTTTGCAGGACACACCAAGGGGAAAATAAAAACAAAGGAAGAAGACAGAAATAAGATAAAATGTGATAATAAATAATAATTGTATCCGATTTCTGCAATATTATGGTTACATTACTATAATATAAATAGAGCCCTCTAAATATTACACACTGGATTATTAAGTGATGTCTTTGACCAGTTAAATTTGAGCTAAATTTACACACACATACATTGATTTGTTTTGTGGTTTCCTATAGTGTAGCACTAAATGACAAAGATGTGTTTTTAATTTTACAATTGTACATGATTTCACTGTTTTTGGGTTACATGACTGTAATTGAAGTGCAGCTTTGTAAGTCCTAAATTCAAAACACGGTATCATTTCTAAAAGAGAAACTGCTTCTGCTTTGTTAGGAGCAAGATGAAACATGCATGTGTGTGTGTGTGTGTGTGTGTGTGTGTGTGTGTCTATAGGCACGTTTGTGTGACAGAAAAAAAGGGGAAGAGATCTTTTCCATCCAGAAACCAGAGACAAGACCAAATCTGCTATAGGCCTACACACTTTTTCAGTGAAAAAGCTACACACTGTCACGTTTGTACACGTCGTCTTTTCTATGTACTTTTGTGAAGATCTAAAAAAAAAAGATATCCACAGATGTGAAATCTCAAATAGCACTCATAAAGTGTAGCAAAATAAATTCAAAACTTGTATGGATATAAATGTTTAAAATAAAAGTTGCGTTAAAGGTTTTGAGTTCTTTCACAACGGGGCTCTTGCGTAATCACTTTGTATCATGATGTTACCAGTAATAGGCTTAACTGCATTAGGCCTAATAACAAGTCTGTCAAGTCTGAGTCAACATTCATGTACAAACTGACAAGGGTTTTTCTCTGGAAGTTGTTCTATTGATGTTATATTTGTAGAATGGGATTCAGTTCACTGGTATTACAGTGCTGGGCGGTTTTGTACAAAATTGGAAAGTTATATTTACAAGACAGATGACTGCAACGATGCAATATGTGCATGTCTGATACTGACCAAACACAGACTAAGTGAATGAATTTTGGAAAATCCCTGTGCAATGTGTTGTTCCTGTTGATATTCTTGCAACACCACCGTCTCCTGTCATTCTGTGTAATCTTCCCCATATGGGAAGTAACAAAACAGTCATTGTATTATGTATTTAAAAATCTTCCACCGAAACATATTCAATGTTCTAATCAACGAAAACTGGCATTGTCAGTGTTTTGTACTATTGCCGTCACTGCTGTCTAGTTATGTTTCAATTTACTAGTGTGTGTCTGACTGTGTGTGTGTACGTGACACAGGATATTGGCATGAGCAACAGCATGAACAGAGAGAACCAAGAGTTTTACCAGGCTGACTCATCATGTTCTTATCTAAACTCAAGGCTATGCCCGACCCATCAGAGCCTGCTGGTCTCTATTTAGGAACTGCAAAGTGGTGTAGGTTGTGTGTGTGTACAGAATGTGCGTGTGTGTGTGTGTGTGTGTGTGTGTGTGTGTGTGTGTGTAGGTGTGGTGTGTGGGTTAACAGCAAGGGCCTTGAAAATCCCTCTGCTAAGACTACCCACAGCTGCTGGAGGGCACAGGGGACAATGTGCACTGTGAGTGTGTTCTGTACCCATGCTTATGTACAAGCCTATACAGCAAATATATGCATACAAACATGCAGCAGTTGTCCCTCAAGTACACCTGTAAATCACCTGCACATAGTGTTAAATTAACCACAGCAATGGTGCTACTTTTCCCAAATGAGATCACATCCACACTCATCAAACATGCCTGATCTTGTTTCTATTTAAGCAATTATAATATTATTATAATATAATTATAATATTAGAGAGAACAGAGAGCAGCTAGTAAAATATCATCTTGAGTAAACTGCTCTCAGTATATCATGTGCTAAACACTGTATGGAAGCTATAACAATGCACCACCTGCTGGTCATTTTCATCCAAAATGCCTTGCAGTCTTAAAAGTACATTTGTTCTCCTCAGTGGTGGACAGTAACTAAGTACACTTAATTAAATATGTTATTACTGTTACTTATGTTATATATTAAGTCCCACAGCAGTATCCACTTTCGGCAGCTGCAACATTAGTGATGAACATATTAATCAATAAAGGATTAGAATTTAATAAAATAATATTTATGGCCTTTCTGCATAATGAATACTTTGGAATTTTGATTCTAATACTTGTGTATGTTTACTTGTAACAGAGTGTTCTTACACTGTTGTGTTACTACTATTCCCAAACTAAAAGATCTGATTACTTCTCCTTAAGTCAACGTTAATTAATAGTGTGGCAGTAAGTGGATATGTGAACATGTCAAAGTGACTAACATGCCATTTCTGGCTAAGAAGACTGCCAACAGGCCTACCAATCCAAACAGTGGCTAGAGATGTGACAAGACTAGATTTCTTTTCTTCTTCTTTGTCCAGTTACACTGGTCCTTGGCTTGTGATTTGAACACTCTACCATTGCAACACAAGATCTCTCTGTTTTGCGGCGGGACTGACTTGCGGTCCTCAAGCACGGCGATCTCATGTTTGACCTGGTGGAACTCTCTCGCCATCCTGCAGTGTTCCTTGTACACCTGAACGCTCTCTCTCAGAGACACACATGGGGGAACTGGCTAGAAGAGGACAGAGACAGATATGTGACATCAGAGAGACGCAGGTTATTAAGAAAAACAATGAAAATCTTTTATACAAACACAGAATATATCTTCATATATATCTCCAAAAGTAATGGAAGAATGTCTGTGGATTTTGCTGCAGATGTCACTGCTGGTGAAACATGACATTGCTGTGCTTGAGGACAAGTGAGCATGTCTGACACCACATCAGAAGATTGCATGTTCATGTCAATGTCACAAGAGAAAAAAAGTCTTGAATAATAAATGAAAATGTATGTTTTGACTTTGTGTAAGCAAGAAAACAAAACAGATTTCCAAACCTGCCAGCCTCGAGCAGCCTGTAGTACAATATGTGGTGTGTATCATTCATTGGCCTCTTACTACTGTTCTCATTTTATACTCTAAACCAACATGCACTTTATGTGACCCTGGCACTGGCACTCGTTGAAGGATAATTCAATGACAACACTAATAGAATAGTGAGCACACACAGTGAAAACACTGATTTATGGGGGCTGATAAGCTAAACCCTGTAAATCAATGTACACATTCAGAGGAGAGAAAATCCCACCAGCAGACACGCATTCTAACATATAATTGGCCTCGAATGTTCAGTCTATCCCATGATTAGGTTCATTTTTAATCTACTCTTCTTCAGTTAGTGATTTAGTCACTTCAGTTCGTGACTGTTTTTTGTGGTCTGGCTTTCAGATCTGAGTTAGTTTTACATCTATGAGAGCAACAGTACATATTAATAGAGCGAAAATATTTAAAATCAAAACAAATTTTAAAGAGGAAATTAATTGGAGATTGATTGTGTTTTGAGAATCCACTGTCATAAGAAAAGAATAGCACGATGCCGAAACACAGAGCCAGACGTGTGATGTAAAAAGGCAGGATTTTGTAGTTCAGACCAGTCAGTGTACTATAATGAACTACTGGCAGCTACAGCACGAGTTAAAGGTGTGTGACGATGTGTGTGAGGATTTGCTCGAAAAACGACAGAGGTTAGTGCAGATGCTGCTATGGAGAGTATTTCTTCGCTGAAAGAAGAGTAAAGAACAACACTGACGGAAAATGTCTTCGCTCTTCCTCTGACTGGCTTGGGTTAAGAGTTTGACTGCTGGTTTGATGATCTGATCGATTGATATTAACGTGATAGACAGTGGCACTGTATTTTCATAAAGTGTCTTCCGTTCAGTTTCCAAAGACAACACGGTTCTAGTCTTCAGGTTACTCTTGTGCTGCTCTGCATACAATAAAGGGTGTGTTCAGTATGTTCTGTACTGTATACCTGTAATCGCTGTTCAAGATCCGGGAAAGTCTGAGGGAGGTCCTCCACATCTTTTACATCTGTTGAAACAGGACACATTATTCAGTTACAACTGATTATTGTAAAAATAATATTAATAATAACAATGCTAACAACATGCTATTTTGAAGGATCTGCATTAGTACAGATTGCATATAGTTTACTGCTGACTATTCTCCAAAGCATACGATATGTTTTCTGCAGTGGTGGAACGAGTATTCACATATTTTGTTTATGGAAAATTAGCAGTAAACTGTAATTGTAAAAATACTCTGTTACAGCTGTCCAGCACTCCAAAGTTTGATTTAAACATAAAGAAGTATTAGCAAACTGTGCCAATAATTAGCCAATAATTAGCCAATAATACAAAATATAGAATAGTGTTCTATATTTTGTATTATTGGCTAATTATTATTGATTAGCATGCATTGACATGTAAGGGATGTGTTAATGTTGTTGCTGGTTGAGGTGGGGCTAAGTCTTTTATGTACTGTGTATGTAATGGAGTGAAAAGTACAATATTCCCCATTATAAAATAGTGAAGTATCTAGTAATAGAAGGGTAAAATACTCCAGTGAAGTACAAGTACCTCAGAACTATACTTAAGTACAGTACTTGCACTTTCCGTCAGTGGTTTTCAGATTGATTTCTTTCCTTCCAGACCATCTTGACGTCCATTCATTTAAGAGGTAAATCAACCTGCAGAAACTTCGTACTTGTGGGAAGAAGAATGGTGCTGTGTACCATTACATGCAGCATGAAAAATATTGGAGGCAGTGCAGTAAGTTCGTATTGGGAAGTGATTTGTGAGCTATATCCCTTAAAAAATGATGAAGACAAACAAGTTATCCTTTTAAGTGCTACTGCAGAAGTGATTTCTGCATAATGTCTTCTCAGTCAAAATCTGTTTTTTTATTAATATTTGCTGTGTGTCCTTGATGTACAGCCAAGTGACATGACCTACTGTACAGACAGTTGTTTTAATGCCTTTCCCTGCCTCATAAAATGGCTCCAAGTGAAACACTATAGGGGCCTCTTATATGACACCACAACATAGCAACACAGAGCTACATAAATGAGCCATGTCGTCCTCCTGTACAGCAGTAATGAGCTGTCAGACTGAAAGACAGGCAGGGTAAGAAGACAAGGGGACAAAATATGAGCAGACAGACAAACACAGTGGGCAGAAAGAACAGATGTATGGACAGAGAGGGATTCAGACAGGCAGCCAGACAGAAACAGACAGGTTGTCTGCACCAGCCTCTGCCTCGCCAGTAATGTCCCCCTGGAGTTGTGGAACACATGTGGAGAATCCTGGGATGATGCAACCTTCTAAAAGCAGGAGTATTAGTGGGCCTGCCTGAAGCCATGGGGCCAATTATGATGTGGAATAAATACAGTTCTCATGCTTAGGATTGACACAGCATTGGGTTATAACTATGCCTGGCATGAAGTCATGAGGGGCCTAAAGGATGATCCTCAGACGGAGCACAGGTCTCAGTACCCCTGCTGAGAAACACGAGTTCAAAGATACGACAACATGATCATCTTGAGAATATTTAGGAGGTTAGGGTCAGATTGTGAGAGTGTGTATTTCCTGAGCTATAACAAAAAATGAAATAAGGCGATCATACCTATAACTAGGCATTGGAAAGCAAGGTAAGACTCAGCAAACAGCAACGTAAATGATTTCAAATGACAAAGTCTGAGTCCGAGTCATGGGAGTTCAATGACGCTCTGCTCGGAGTGGGATTTGAGAGTGTCGTTCCTACTACAGCCCTTCATCTAATTTCCTAAGAGAAAGACAAGGGGGATCAGAGCAGGGTGGAGTAGGACTGGAAGTGTTAACTGCTTATAAATATAGGCCAGTGTTCTAAAAGCTGAACAGTGAATCAGGCAGCAGGACACTGTTAGTATTAGAGGGGAAATCTGACACTGCCATTGCATAGCTGCAGCTGCTGTCCCAGTGCCTGGCCCCACTGCGGTAAAACATCCTGACAGACTACCTTGTACCATAGGTAGGGTAGACCTTTGAGTATGCATGTGCGGGACAGAGAAGAAAAAGAGATTAAAGAGCTAAATAACAATAGTCACATAAAAGGTTTTTGCGGTTGCTTGTGTTCATTTTGTAAGCGCACAGCTGCGCACATGCATGTCCGCTTGGCTTGTTAATGGTCCTACAGAAATAGAGGGAGCACCTGTCTCAGCCACAGCGTAGAAGAATGAACACAGTTAAAATGACGGGGTGGGGTGGGGGGTTCAGGGTAGATTGTGCCTGGTCTGTTTTGGTGGGAAGAATGCCGTGCATGTGTTACCACACATACTGGAAATGCAGTGAGAGCAGGGCTCCAAGCTTCGTCAGGTGTTAAACGAGCGATCGAGCAACTCAAAATAAGTTGTTACAATCATGAGATACTGGAACACAGGTGTGTGTGTGTGTGTGTGCGTATGTGGTAGTGTGGGTGGATAACTCTAGTATATGTGTGTGTGTGTGTGTGTGTGTGTGTGTGTGTGTGTTTACCTGATGTGTCGTTGAGGCTGAAGGCGATTCTAACTTCAGATTTATCAGGAGACACTCTTCTGGTTGAGGTGATCATTTATCCCTTCGCAAGGCCACAGGCACAAAACAAGAGCTATTAGCACGATCAAAAAGACGTCATGAAAGATGATTGATGATGTAATCATCAAACGATTAGTCGATCGACTGAAAATTGACAGCAAAGAGATTCATGATTTGAAAAAATGAGCTGATTTTCTGGATGTTGTTTGGACAGAACAATTTGAAGATGCCACTTTTAGTTCTGGGAAATTGTTGGGACACTATTTTATACACCAAACAATGGATTGATTGATTAAATAATAATTAGCAGAATGGTTTGTTTGTGGTGCCAAATCTGACATGGGAGGAAAAAAGTCCAGAGAGAAAAGCTCAGCACTGAACTCAGCAGGTGTAGTGTCCAGTTGGAATGAAAGCCTGCAGACCCTTTGATAAAGCATGTGATTAAACCAGTCTTATGATCACACACACACACACACACACACACACACACACACACACACGCAGCCACCAGTTTCATCATGCATTTAGAGTTGCAGTGGGGATTAAATAATTAGCGAGCTCTGACAGACTGGCTCTGAGGTCTGGATTTTGCATGTCCCGCTCCAGTGAAGGTACAGGCTTTTTATATCAGGTCATTTTCCTGCTTTAACCCTGGTAAACCCTCTGTCTCACACAACGTACCTCAATGACCTTCTACACCAGCAAATAAGCACTAATCCAAAAACTAGTGCCTGGAAAAGGGTTGAAATGTCAAATGTTGATGAGTGCTCAACATGCACATGAGCATTAGCAAGTCAAATAGTATCATACATTGTAGACATATAATCCACCCTGCGCTGGAGAATAGTATATTTGAAACATCCCCAGACTCCACACTATCTCCAGCATGCATTGGGTAGCAGAAAAGTTGCCATGTGGGCCAATAGGTCATTGTTACCTGAAGCAGCACGAACCCGACCCAGGAAATTCCGTATAATAAATTTCAGGTAGCAGTGAACGTCCTCAATAGAGACTGCTGTCTGTTTCCGATGGGACCACTGAGGAGCGCGTCAGCCGCTGCGTCCTTGCGCAAATTCAGCAGATATGGCACAACTATCTCCAATCCACCAATCTCCTCTTGGGACACCAACTATTTTGCATTCAGAAGTTTTCCACCATAGTCAAGGCGTCCGCTACACTGGTGTCAGTCAGAGGCAGTCCGGCAGCTCAGGTTGTGGTGGGCATGGGACATGTTATCCACAGACTGCAGCCACGCGGCGGAGAGTAACACAACAGGGCGCAGGCAGTGGAGGAATGCCGCCCGCTGTCCCCCTGTGGCGGCCCGGGCCAATTAAATGTCTCAGATGACATGACTCGAGCCCACAAAAATGCCCAGAGCTCCAGCACAGCTTTGAGTGACACGGTCATGCCGCTGGGATGGTCTTTGGCTTTGCAATAGCTGTGCAATGAGACAGTTGCTCAGAATGAACATCTCAGGCTAGAATAACTCCTGCGGAAGAAAATAGAGCATCCCAGTCTGTTTAAAGTGCAGGCCAAACACACCTCAACGCAGGTGATACACGTTTAATACAGTGAGATTCCTGCAAACACATAGCAGTGTGATTCAGACACATATTTACATGGGGTTAGTTCAGTTTGTGGAGTTTGATAGATTAGGCCTTTACCAGGCAAGACAGGTCTGAAGAAAATAGACTGAGTTGCATTCTGGGAAGTGTAGGATTCTGTGTTTTGGATGGTGAGACAGGACATAAATCAGGTTATCTTTACTTCTTTTGCTTCAATTCTGACCTAATTTTCGTCCCCAAATTTAACTGAGGTACAATACTAAAATAATCAAACATATACATATAAAACATACAGTATATATACATATACAAATGAGGATACAGATTGAAGCTCATCGTTTATTCGTCCTCTTTTACATTTACATATTCACATCCAGTCATTTAGCTGACGCTTTTATCCAAAGTGACTTACATAAAATGGTACAGTGCAACAAGGACATGTTAGTGCAGCAATAAGTAGTGTGACAGTTGTAGAGGAGCATAGATTCAGCATGTCCAGTTGTTGGTAGTGCTAGAAGAGAAAGTAGTCTGTGAAGAGGTAGAGGTCTTTAGGAGATTTTTAAAGGTAAAGAGGGACACCCCTGATCTGGTAGGAACTGGTAGCACGTTCCACCAACAGGGAACAACAGACAAGAAAAGTTTGGATTGCCCTGAGAGTACGGGTGGCAGAGCCAGGCGTGGTTCATTGAAGGAACGCAACGGTCAGGAGGTAACATGTCTGTAAGGTCATTCAAGTAGGTGGGTGCAGAACCAGAGACTACTTTATAGTCAGCATTAGTGGTTTTAATCTAATGTGGTGGAGCTTGATGAGCAGTGTGGTAACATGTGACATTTTGGGTTGATTGTAGACCAGGCACACCTGAAAAGGATTCGCTGTGTAGGCTGGGATGCTCGTCAGGATGATTTTCTTCTCGTAGCTTTCCAGTGGAATAAACACTTACCATCAATTTCTGCGATTTTGAATTTTTCAGATGAAGGATTAAGACTTCCTTTCAGAAAATCCCTTTATTTCTTAAACTCAATGGACCATTGAATTCTCTGAAAAATGCATTTTCACAGAGCTGTAAACAATTTTGCTTTTGCTCATAATAAGAAAATTATTCTTGTCATTTCATGATCTTAAGCTGTATCCAAAGTTGCTAAAAAAAAAAAAAATCTCATTTAATTCAGCTTAAAACTTGGGTAAAGCAAATCACATCCTGCCTTCCATGTGTTCTACTATAGGCTGACATGAATGATCACAGTTCATAATGCTAAATAATAATACTTATAAATATATCAATAATGATGCTGAACTCAGGCCTTTGAGGACAAGTATAAAAGGCAAAAATAGCATCACACTTTAGGCCATGAGGCCACTTCACCTGCACACCGGCAGTTGAGAGCTTTTCCCCTTTAAGTGCTCACAGGCAGGCTTTCAGATGGTAGCAGAGAAAGTGAGACACAGAGAGACAAACAGAGAGAGATAAATGATCCTCTGCACCTCCAAGAGTCTTCCTCCTCCTCATTTGTCTTCATTGACAGGCTGTTGACACAGACCTGCCTTATCGGCCCTAGAGACTGTTCATCTCATTGTGATGGATGGGATGCACTCAAACGTCTGCCACTCTTTTTTTACGGTGGAGTCATACTTTCGATTTGACTCTTCTCTACTTGTATGTTGAGAGCCTTATGTAATGATACATGAACCAGACCTGACAGGTTTAAAGGATCTATATGTGAGATTTAAGATACATGGAGAGGTAGATATTCCACAAGAAATGTATGAGTTCTTTCTGGTGTAAAATGGATTTTATATAATGCAGCAGGTTTTATGAAACAAGGTGGTCAGATTTATCCTGCCTGTTATGTTCCACCCTTTGGAGCATGTTTAAATGTCAAAAACAGTTTCTTTGAGCTGTCTCTCTCTATCTTGATTTCTCTGGATTTTTCTCTCAATCTCTTTCTCCTCATCTGTGCCAGACATATACCTGACCTTCTTACTGACAGCACAAACAGACACACACCACTTACACTTTTCCTTTATCTCTCTTTCACCTCTCCACCTCCGTCGCCAAGGTTGGTGAAACAAACAAGGGCGCGAAGACAGAAACAAAAAGCAGAACTGTTCAGGTGAGGTCGTCTCAGGTTAGCGAGAAGGAAGGGAGTCCTGCTCAGCTGCGCGGAATGCCAAGGTCAGAGTTGTAATCCATGGCCTCATTCATGATGGATTAGATGATGATAAAAAAAAGAAAAAATACTGACTTTGCTTTTGATTAAGAATTATGGGGTTAGGAGATTAGAGACAACCAAACGCTATTACACTGGACCGAGCCCAATCCCTGAATTAATCTGAATACCAAAAAAGAGAAAACTCATTACATGAAGAGATTAAGAAAAGCTCGTTCCAATTCTCTTAGGATGCACACAAACCACTGCACACAATCCACGGAGAGAAATGCCACAACAAAACCTCTGACTCAAGTCATTTCCAAGGTATTTATATCCATTTATTGCTCTTTCCTGTTTGAAATGCCACTGCATTAGCCGGTAAAAGCTCAGAATCAGGGGTCAGCTTTAAAGTTGTGACTTTACTGATAATGAACTGTATTGGGATTTAAAGTTGAGGGTACACCATTAGCAGTGTCCTCTTTATTTCCCCCTCTACAGTCAACTTGTTTGCGCATTTGTAATGTGTGGAACGATTGTATTCTTTACTTGATTGTGAGTCCACTGATGGCTGTATTTCCAAAATGTCAGGAATGCTGAATGGCTGGTTTCAGTATAGGCTTAAACATTAGATCCACTGACTGAGGGAACTAAAGCAATCCTGAGGAGATGGAGAAGTTCCTAATGATCCTAATGAAGCTAGGAGGATTTATAGGACTTGTAAAATGGAAATATGAATTGATGTCAATGAAAATATTAATCAATGCGCTCCGCATTCATGCTGCAGAGAGGTAATTGTGCTGCAGCTGCTGAGAACATATTCATCTCTCATTCTGATTACCTGCAGGGAGGTCAAGGATAGTGTGCAGCTTACTCTGCTGTCAGGTGACAAATCCTCCTGCTCTGAATGTGTGGAAAAGGTAAACTGAATGAAAGTAAATTATTCATACAAAATCAAATGCAAATGAAGCTTGTATTTTTTTTTGCATGTAATCCTCTAATGTTTTTTTATGAGGAATATTTTCTCAAATAACTGTTTTATGTTGATATTATGGATCGTAATCTCAGATCATGAATTATGTGGACCTAAGATCTGCTGGTAGATAAGCTATACAACTTGTAAAGTAGAAGCTTTTTCACTCTGCATACATCCACTGAGATCCACTGTCACTACTGAGAGACAAGATCTTCCCCCAGGCTTCCAAATTCGACAACTGCAAACAGAAAAAAAAAATGACTGTTACTCCCAGGGGAAGAAGGAAATTGTGTTTTGTCTTTGACCTCCTGAGAATTTCATGCATAATAAAAAAAATACTTCTCATTTTGTCCTTTCCTTCTCCCTGAAACATATCCGTTCTGCGGTGCAGACAGCTATGTTATGATCACAAACTGAGGCAGTGTATGTGTGTGTGTGCCTGGTGATGTCTGTGATGTTGGTTTTCGAAGGGTATAAAACAGCAGGTGTGTTCCTGACTTTCCTTAGAGGTTCTTTTCAGCGACCAGGGTTGGCTCAGCAATCCGCTCTGAAACTGTCCTGCTGCTGCTTCCTGCCAGTAGGCAGGCAAAGAAACATGCGCACACACCGCTGCCGGCCATGAACAACAACAACAGGAAATTGGACAATAGTTTAAAAAATGCAAAAAATCTTTTTACTCTGAAAATTGTCATACATTTACACAATGGGGGGGGATCTATAAAGTGTGGATTCAGCTCTGCAAACTGCTCAGAAGAGTGAATAACATCCATGAGGGAACAGCAATGGTTTATACTATGACATAGCTTTCATTCTCTTCCTCCTCGTCACCTGTTTTAACATTATTAATGTTGCTACAAGGCCAGGACTGTAAACTACATCTACTTATAATGTATTATCCATACACATACAGTATAAAGACAGGGGTAATGAGGAAACAACTTCCTATCATTCAACCAACGAACAAATCCTGGAAAGCGATCGATCATCTCTGATCTAAGTTCCATCAGTCTTTTTTTTTTTTTTAGGTCCAAGTCTCACGTGCTGGAGTCCCGTCTCGCTCCCTCCCTCTTTGCAGCGTGTTTGGGTTGACAGAACATGCAAGCTGACCTTGCTCCGCTGTGAGGTCGCGACCTTTTCCGGATGCCTTTGTAACACTGCAGGGAGATACCCAACTCCTCCATCATGGCACTAAAAGAACCACACTGCCAAAGAGAAAAACAATTAAAGGGCTGGGTTAAGACACCAATGAAGCTGATTTCCAATAAAGTCATTACGAGTTTTGGCCACGAGTTTAAAGACTGTGTGAATGTGCTTACATAAAAAAAAATACTGCTGCCTTATAATTAGATCAACTAGGGAATTACTGGATACAGCATTAACTGCGAGCTACACTCATTTCATTTTAAAACCTGAGGCAATGACATTTGATTCATCTTGCCTGCAGCTGAATGCGAGCAGGCAGCCAATGGCAGCGAGTCATCTCTAACGTCTGACCAGCCAAACACCAGAAATGCCAAAACACACATGAATTGTAAAGAGTTGTAAAAGATTTGCAAACTGTTGTCTCATGAAATCCAATTACACAGAGAAGAAAAGGATGAAGGACAATGTCTGCCATGCAACATCCTAATGCAGGCGGTTATGAATTCATAATATGGTAATTATTTGAAATCATAAAAGAGGGCCATCTGAAATGAGAAGCCTCGGGCTTATTTGATTTTGCAGAATAATACTCTGTATTGAAATTTTTCTCTCCTCCAGAGGGGTTGCTCACAAAACGTATTTGAACAAATTATCATTCACAAACTTATCTTGTGTATTTTATCTGATGGTCTTTGCATCCAAGGATTATAGAAGGTGCCCCCTTATTTTCCATGAATACTGGAAACACTCAGGTACCTTTTTGGAACGCTGTTTAAACACAAATCATACGTACTTATCTAACTAAAGTAAATCATCTATGAATTTTCTACCTGGCAGTTCAATTTAGTCTGCATAATTGTCTTATATGCACTGACTTTAATGGCAGTAGAATCTGTTATTCCTCTTTGTAGTGGTTCATATTTTCTAGAACTAACTGAATATTTGTTTGGTGTTTTTTAGTACATTTCACAGAGAGACTGATCCCGCGATTAGAAAAGGTAAATCCAGGGGAGCAGTGAAGACCTTGAAAGTTTGTACCACTTTGTCACCTCATCCATCATTACTTCAGTTAAAATGTCTTGCAGTCACCGGAAGTTATTTATGAAATACAACTTGTGGCTTAGGATCTGCGTCAAGGGACATTTTAACCTGACATGTTGTTCCATCACTGTTATCAACATTTCAGCCAACCAAACCAGTCTACCAACAAACCTAACGAGGAGGAAAATATTCAAATAACTTTTCCTATCTTTTGATTTCCCAAAAGGCTTTCAAAGTCGCCTTCTAATGGGTATACGAATGTCTACTGAGACTACACTCGAGCTAAACTTGCGGGCTTGTATTAAAAGGTTACAAGTGAGAAAGCAGCTGGGCAGCTCTGCAGAGCATTCACTTGTTAATCTGAATTTAAAGGTCACATTTTGCTAACTATCCTGGATTTTAATAATTTTTTGCTTAAAAGGACGCAAACAGGTGACACTCACACATTTTCTCTAATAACTTTTAAAAAAGCTCCAGGTGCCCTGAGTGTTTTCTTTAATTACAGCCTGTATTTTCAAGCTTTTACCAGTAAAGTGTTCCTTACGTGTTGTACTGTATAACATGCAGCGTGCAAATAAGAGGGGATGTGACTAAATAAGCAGACATGCCTGTCTTCACTTCATAACATAAGCTTGGTAGTTCTTAACCCTGGTGTTGTCAACACGAGGGTTTAGTGTAAAAGCGTTACATTATAAGTGAACTATGCAATGGCCACTGCCATACAGTGTCATGTCTCATAAGCTGTTCCATCAGTTGCTGGGTTGATATTATTTGTTACACAGATTTAATTAAAAATATAACCATTTTCAATCACTGTAACGTGCATTAAAATGGTCAAATAGTCCTTTAAATACCACATTAACACCAAGATGTTGAGGAACACCACAGAAGAATTCAAAACTTTGGACATTTGGAGGTTTCTGTAAAAACTGAATTTCAGCGACTGGATGGCGAGCACTTCTCGTACTGGTTGTGAAGTTTCATGAAGCTGTGATTATCCTGGAGGTCACAAGAGGAGTTAGGAGTGCAGTTAGGTCATGTTTCAAAAACTAATCTCGCTCCTATGAGGACCAACATCATCACACATGAATGCAGTTTGGCTCATTGGATTGCTCGCTGTTTATGCACTTCAGATAGACCTTTTTCACAACAACCATTTTGACATGAAATAGTAGGGTTGACACAGGTGTTTCCAATCATACTAATTAACGTCTTAACCCTAACCCTAACTCTAACCCTGTCTATTCATTTTGGGTATGCCATTTTCCAGCAGAGGGCTAAAAAAGAGGCCAGGGCTGGAAATTCAAATCGCTAATACTCGCCTAGTAACAGCAGTCTCCATTTCTGTACCACCTACTTGAATGGCCTTATAGAGGTACATGTTACCTCCTGACCGTTGCGCCCCGCCTGGCTCTGCCACCCGTACACTCTGGGCAATCCACACGTTTCTCATCTGTTGTTCCGCAATAGTGGAACGTCCTATCAGTTCCTACCAGATTAGGGGTGTCCCACTCTATCTTCAAAAAGCACCTCCAGCTCTTCAGAGAGTACCTCCTCTCCAACATTACCAACACGGACATGCCAAATCTACCCCCTCTAGAACTGTCACTTGATTCTATGTGAGTTGTACTTATTGCTGCACTAACATGTCCTTGTCCTTGTTGCACTGTGTCTGTTTGCCTTTTTTTTTTTGGATAAAAGCATCCGCTAAGCTAAATGTGTGATATAATTACCAGAACCTTAATTAGTATCATTGGTAAAATCTGTGTTTACTATTTCAAGTCAAAATGGCTGCTTAAAAAAAGGTCTGTTTACTATTTCAAGTCAAAATGGCTGCTTAAAAAAAGGTCTACTCAGGGACTCTAGTATGCAGAAATATTCAAATGCATGCAAAAGAACTGCTTGGTTTTTGTCAGCATGCCTGTGGAAACTTGGAGAGACCCATTTTTATTTACATATCTAGAGGTAAGAGGTCAATGGACCCCTTTTAAAATTTTTGCCTTAGCCAAACTTTGGAGTGTTATTTAGCACCTTTCCCAGCAAGCTAGCATGGATACCAATGGATGCCTTGGGTCTAGTTCTAGTTGCATATGTTACCAGTATCTTCACTCTAGCTAACCAAGAGATTAAACCTTGTCAGAATCTAACGCTGGCCTTGAGCCAAAAGGAATACATTTGAGAACACAATTTCAGTTGAAAAAAAAATGACATTTTGCAGGGAAGTGGTGTGAGCACGAGGGGCAGGTTCTGAGGGTAAAATGGTGGTAGTAATTGGGATTGGCTGACAGGTGCAGGTATACTGGGGCAGAGAGAAGGGCACCTGGTTACAAACCTATCGTCTAGAGTGTGTGTGTGTTGTAAATGTGCTGCCATGGCTACTCCGTGTCACCCCCCAGTAGCCTGCCGCTCTCCAGATCAGTAGATAAGGAGGTGCCGGAGGAGGAGATGGAGCCACGGCGCTGGAACTGACGGGACTGCACCCCATAAAAGAAACAAAAGGCCTGACAGAAACATGCATAGAAAAAAAGATGGAGGTGGGGTGGGGGACGAGAAGAGATAAAATTAGATGTGTAAACAAAGGTGTGCAAATGAGAAAAAGAAAACAGCATACAAAAACAAGGCAGAGCAAAGAAAGTAATCATGCGGATGGCATTGTTGTTCTGTCTCAGCTGTAGGAACAAGTTGACTAATAATTAATCATTTTCATTTTAAATTTTGTGCTTGAGAAACAGAGAGAGAAGATGACTAAAAAGAGAAACCAAAGTGTAAAAATTCAGGCATAATCCAGAACTGATTAGAAAGAATAATGGGTGAACAGTTGTCTGTCATTTAGAGCTGGCTACTCAGCATTACATTCAATCCACTGTTTATTGTGTAGGACTGTCACACACTGATAAGTCATTAATCCATGTAGTGACTTTGTAAATATGATTCTGTGTAAGTTGACTTTGATCAAACAAACAACTTCTAACAAGAACTTTTACAGTTTGGAAATATTAATTAATCACTAAAAAAGAAGAAAAGAAAAACAAAACACTGCTTATCTTTGTCTTTGAAAATGTGTGTGTGAATAAATTAGCCTAAATATTCTAATTTCTTATGATACTCGTGATTTTAAACAGCCTACTAATCAACCTTCTTTCTTCAACAATACTTAAAAAACAAAGATCTCGTTACAGTTGGCAGTCCCGTCAGAGCAGAATGACCTTTAATCCAGTCATTTGTCATCATCACTCAGCAGAGGAACAGCAGGAGTTCTCGCCCTGACTCACCTCCTCTATGTCAGCATTCCTGCGGGCTTTGTAGATGAACTCTCCGATAGCCACGAACACAGAAAGGACCAGTCCGGCAGCCAGGACGATGAAGATACCGCCAATGTTTTCCACGCCCAGAGCATTTGCTTCCTTGTTGTCCTCCTCCGGACAGCCATTGCCTCTCCACCACTTCTCCTTCATCATGTGCAACTTCCCTTCCTCCTGCAGCTGAAGGATGGCAATGGTCACTTTATCCCTGTACGGAGAACCTGGTGAAAGAGAGGGGAAATAGAAAGACATGATGTAATGACATGCAATTAACTTTAAATAAATCATGGAAGCCCTGCTGAGGCACCCTTCTGTTTACTTTGCTGAAACAGAAATAACTCATACAATTATGATGACAAAAATGAATTGGCTTGACCTGATTTAATACACTTTAAAAACCAGGATTTACTTGTATCTCTGTATCGAGTATGGATTTATGCTGCAACTTGTAGAAGCTTTCCACCTTAGCTAAACTTAGGGTAGTGACACAAAGCTGAGCCTTGTATGAATAATCTTAAAACAGGAATGGAAATGTCTGACAGAGAAAAGTGTTACAAGAAGGAGAGAAAACTACAGCTAACTAAAGCTCCAGCGTCTTTCCCCTCAGTTATCCACCAATGACCTCTAGCAGACTCAGTTGTCAGCATAGCTCTGCTCTGTCCAGGACCAACTGTATCTGCCCTCAGGATATCAGCCTGAAAACATTCTCCTATACACACCAAACAACTCATTAAATCATGAAGTAATTGGAGGGACTGACACACATTTGATCCCTGGTGAAGCCATCACTGGATGTGCAGTTTGTCCATCAGCTGCTCTTCAATAGTCATGGACACACAGGTAGATGCACTTATTAGTTTTATATGTTTAAAAGCATCCGAGTTCTCAGCCACAGTATATAACAGGTAAATCACGTGTTGTCAAGTCAAATAGTCAAGTAAGGTCCTGAACTGTCTCCCCTCTTGTACACCTTTTATATCTCTGCATTTAGATGAAGTTTGCTTGTTCTTTCAGCATCTATTAGCAGGGAAAAGAAGCTGAATCCAGACAGATGATGTGGTCGGAACCACCTGCAGCTCAACATCAATCCGGACTGATTAATAACACCGCCGCCCTCTGCAAGAGGTCAGGGCAAACCTTCTGAGGGACATCATTATTTCCCGCACAGCGGTTTACAGGGGCAGCAGGGTGAGAGCAGCCAACAACCCTAGAATCAACAAGTTCCTCAGGGCAGTATGCTCTCTGGCATGAGTGGAAATTGGAGTCTCTGGTGAAGATGTGGCAAACTACAGCATGCCATCCTCATGTCATGCAATGAAATGATGATTAGGATAAATGTTCTTCTATAATCCCATATCTTACCTTAGAATAGTGCTGATGAAAGTAATTGTTGTGTTTTATATACTGTATATATGGCATAGATACTGGCAATCAGTGGATATCTCATGGTAATTACAGAAATTAACTGGATGGGGGTTGCCCCACCCTCATTATTTCCATTGTCATGGCCAAACATTGAAATATATCCCTGTACTTGGCAGCTTCTAAGCCTGGATGTGTGCAGCTTTTTATGCAGGCATGTAGAATATTTTGGCAGCTTGGTTATGCTCAGCACAAAACTACCCCAGTTTGAAAAACATGAACTGGCTCATTGAGTCAGACAGTGAAGGGGGAAATATATTAAGGTTAATAAATTACAAGAAAATAAAAGAGTATCTAGAGAGGGCATAAGATGTTAAGCACTGCTTGAAGTAAGCATCCAACAGCAAATATGGTCCAGTGGATTGACTGGCTAAATTCTTAATCCAACAAACTGGCCTGCAACCTGACGTGGACATTTGCAGTGAGCAGTTGGCAGACTGCTTTGATGTGGTCGCATTTGCATTTGAAGATCCAGCATAGCGGCTCTGTACTTGAACTCTGTACTTGAATTTGAATACAAATTCCAAATGAACTGAAGTTTGTACTGTTTGTATCTAAAATGCAAAACCTCTATTTACAATTTGAATTAAAACTCGATTCTATCAATACAGGCCTTCAGTGCATTTCAATATTCTCGAGGGCTTGAAGAATGTCGCTAACTTGTGATATATGCCGTCCACCACAGACAGCAGATACAGTAACAACTTAACATTATTTATGATCAGAAACTAGCGAGTCAACAACAGCCAAACATCAAGCAAGTGCAACAACACAAGACATAGCAGCAGCTAATTTTACTGACTAGTCCAACAGCAAGAAACCCAGCTCAGCGTCTGTCTTTCAGCCTCTTATTTCACCAAGCTCTTGCCAGCAAATAAAAGTCAGTCCCAGATTTACTCCTGTCCAGTGGCATCTTGCTCGCTCACACTTTGCTTTTCTCTTCTTAGCTTCCTCCGTCAACACCCTCTTCGGCCTCATAACCTCTGTCATTATATTCATAGAGGCTGCTGAGCTCTGTTAGATTGACCACTTGCCCAGCTCAGGTTCTGGCACGACACTCGCCCGCCCTGAAAACCTCCTCTTCCCAGTGGCCCAACACAGCTGTGGTACAAACACTAAAACTCCCTCTGTGTTTGAGCTCACACTCCAGTCAGCCCATCTAACAAACTGGGATAACACCAGCTACAGAGCAGCTACAGTTAGCAGCAGTTTACTGTCCATCAGGCAACTCTTTAAATCAGAGAGTTGAGGTGGAGCAGCTGGACGACAAAATTTTCTTCATTAAATACGATCCAGTTTCACCAAAATCAGTCAAATAGCTGGTGGTGTGTGATCTAGCACCATAAAGGGCTACATACTTCAAGTGGGTGACTGACTCGGAAAATAAAGTTACATAGTTTAAGAACTGTGATAAGTGTTAATGTGTATTTTATATCAAATTTTCATCCTCCGCTAACCAACGAAGATGGTGGTGTGGGGTTAAAGGTGTCCCCACACCTGTATCATTCTTCTTACCGATAGGTGTTCCCACTCCGTAGCCCTTGGAGTCTATGAGTCCTCCTATCTGTGTGAGGTTGCAGTTTCTCTGGCTGATGTACTCTATGCTGGTGGACTCCATCAGCATGGCGTAGTCTGTCGTCAGAACCCGGGTGATGCCTTCTCTGTTGTTCTTAACCAACGCCGTGTTTTTCCTGCTGCTCATGAAGGCCCACATCTTCTCATAGGTGGAGATCTTTGATTTCTGTCAAAGGATCCAAACAGGCAAAAGTTGTAAGAAGTTTAATGCATTGCTGCAGGCTGTGTGTTGGTGGCTGCTCATATATATACTTAATCATTTTTATATTCATAAACACATATAGGTTTAACAGCAGGTTGTGTGGAACTCTCTTTGAGTGTATATGTGTTTTTTCTTTGCTCAGAGAAAATGGGACAGCTGTGTTCTTAATCTCCCCCAGCTGATTCAATTTGTTCAAGCATCAACACCGCCTGCTTCCTCCTATCCATGCAGTCGTAATCACTGGCTGCAATCTAGGAGGATAAAGCCCTGCATGGATCACCCCTGCTGAGCCACCGGGATGTAAGGGGAGTGGGTGGTGATGGGGGAAGGAAGTGACATCCCTGCCTGAGGACATCAGGAGAGCGATATATTATATAATAGAAAATAAAGAGTTAATATACGGTTAACACAGACACGAAAAAAAAAAAAAAAAAAAAAATTTTTTCATATACTTGAATTAATCAAGTCTTTCTCTTGTTATGTTTCTTTCTTTTTTCTTATTCATGGGATGTTTGGCAAAGATACAGGATAACTGGGTGAACCCTCATGACCCTGACTTTATGTAAGTGAAGGTAACGTACCACTGACTCATACTCACTGATTACTCATCGAAAGTATGAGAGTGCTGACAGAATTCAGACAGTAAACTTTTTTTCTAGGATGATATTTGGTTCATTTGGTACTAGAGAGCCATTTACGTAATTTAAAGCACAAACAGACAGACGGCTTTTCACAGACATCATTTTCAAGTGGTATCATTGTTCGTGCCGCTGTCACACAGAGCTTTCTGTTTTCCTCCGAGCTCTGCGAATAAATGTTCAACACCATTTTGGAAATGAGAGATAAAAAAGAATTTTGACTGAAGTTGTAAAATGAAATTGTCACAAATTTAGACTGAATTTGGAAACATACAAAAGAGACTGTAATGATGTGCATTGCATAGAAATAACAGTAATGTTATTGCATTGTACAAACAAGTAAGTGCAGCATGGGTTGGAGGGGGAAGTAAAGTTAGGATGATAATGAAAAAGCATTAGTTTGTTCATTCATTAAGTCTAAATAGAATTCATAAATGGAGTCTTCCTTTTTACGGGAAATTACAGGTACCTTATGCGGACAGAAGTGCACAGTGAAAGCGAGCCATGTCAAAACACGGATAGTGTCATTATTCTACAGCTATTACACTGTGCAATTAACATTTACTTTATAATGACGTGTTTAGTGTGTGGGTGTCTAATACAACAATACAGGATATCTTGATCACATCATTCATGATTACAGGTATATTCATGGGTCTAATTTGAAATGAGAACTAGTTTTTGATTGTAAATATAGAAATATCTCAGGTTGCACTTGAGATTATATAATTAGTCCTTTGACAAAAAGTATTAAGAATCAATGTTACACACAAAATTAAACTGTATATGAATGAGGATTTTCATTTGACTTCTGCATGAGTTATTAAATTCATCAATGTGTACATACATAATTTACATAATAACATAATTTGACAGGATCTGCAGCTTCATATAAACTTGTAACATCGAAATAGGAATTTCAATTACTTTTCGTGCTGTGACTTTGATAAAGCTCTGAGCCTACACCAGTTGTACCTTAAAGAAGGTCATGGTGGATCCATCCCTCACTGCCCCGTATTCAATCCTGGTCTGCTTCGCCAGGTCATCCGCTGAGTCGATGGGTGCATCCATTCGTTCCACAGTGAGGAAGGCAGCCAAGTTGGCCGTGTAGGAGGAGATGATGATTAAGGTAAAGAACCACCAGATACCCCCAACTATACGAGTGGACAGAGCCTTAGGCATCAGCTCCGAGCCTGGAGGTACAGTGATGTGGGACAAAAGGTTAAAAAACAGTTAGAATGCATGGAATTGTGTGTATGATGCTGTTTCCAACAAAAAAAAAAACAAAGCAATATTACTATACTATATTCTCCCAAAGCAAAGTCAAGTACCCCGGTCCAAATGGGGTTATCAGAATAGCTGGATTCACACCAGAGCTCCAATTGTTTTTGCACCTCAGCACTAAACGATAAATTGTGCACCTCTTCATACAGTATACAGTTTATTTTCTCCTTCTCCCTTCTGTGCTTGCAAAAAAAACAAAACAAAAAAAACTATATATATAGCTGTTTTTTGTTTTTTTTTCAGTATAAAAAAAACACAATAGAACAAAAAAATACAAATTAGAAGAACAAGATATGACAGACAAAAGAAAAGCTAAATATAAAGAAAATTAAAGAATGCACAGTGCCAAATGTAATAAATAAAAAAGACAAAAGAAGAAGGAGCAGCAGCATTTATCTTTTCTTCTCCACACAGAGAAAAGAAGCTATGGAAAAAGATGAATGTAATTTAAGAGTACAATTATAGTGAATGTGACAGGTTTGGGAAGATTTTCTTTAAACGCTGAACATTTGGGAGTGGACAAATCCCTAACTGTGTTTTGAAGGTAAAAGAAACTACAGGTTTTTTCCTCTAAGCAGTTACTCTCAGACACAGCATCATACAGGAACCTTAAGGCCACTGTTATCCACCAAACAGCTGGGTGACAAACACCATACACACATGACATTGAGATACTGAGACACAGAGACAACTAACCAACATTACATTCCCTATAAAATCTGCCTGAGCTTGTTTGAGATGACGGGATGTATAATGAGAATCCTGCTTCACTTACTCTTCATCTATCAATACTGTTGCACTTCTAAAAGAATACATCTGACAAATGTAGCTTGCTGTCAGCCAAATCACTACAGTTCATCAGCATCATATTTCTGTTCTACACTGGCGTTGTCAGTAGGTTTGTTGGTCATCCAATCAGGCACGTCAGATTTATCCCGTCCAAATCTCCAGCCTTGAGGGAGGTCAAGCCCCCGTGAAGTGCAACATAATTCTTGTAACGGGGTATGGTTGCAATTCATGGGAAGTGGATCTAGGCTACATGGAAAGGGCATTCGCAGAAAAAAGATGACAAATACTTATGTATTAAATTAAACAGCTTATAGCAGAGTTTACAGTGTCAATACAGTCTTTACTATGGTACAGGAAGTTCACTAAATAGCTCTAGATCAAGAGTACAGTGACCTATGAGACCTTTGCTATTAGTAACCCTTCTAACCTACATTATTATTATTTGGATTTAAATGTTCAGTGTGAAAAATTCCTATTGCACAAATATAGTTAATTGTTCCTTGTATAATCACCAGAAAAATAATTTAATACTGTTTTTGTTACCTTAGGATGTTTATTTTTATTTTTAAAATATATATTCACAGACACTGCGGGTCTTCTTGTTGGTTGCAATTAGCAACTACACCACTAGATGCCACTAAATCCCATGCACTAGTCCTTTAAGTCCTTTAAGCTCCGATCTGGTCTCCAATAGGCTAGTTGGAAATATTTGTTATTTTAGCTGAAAAATGCTGCATCAGCTATTCACTAACTTGAAAAACAGTGGGTTTTTATCTTAACATTAAAAAGAATTTTCCTGCAGCAGCCAAAACAACAGTGGTGAAATGTAAGGAAGTCATGAACCAGGAAAGCAGAAGCAGAAAAAATGAGCCAAAAAACACTTGAAAGTTCCACTTAAGACTATCCTCTTAAGAAGAACAACAGCATCAGTCATTTTAGCAAGTGCTACAATGAAAAAACAAAGTATACTGTTTTGCTGTCTTTTTGAAGCAACCCTTTTCACAGCCATGTCGTCATTTGGTCCATAAAAAGATTCATTATAATCTCTCTAACTGTGAGATGAATACCTTGCCGCATGAGAGCTCCAACACCAAACCAGAAACTGTTGAGTAAGGTAAAATTGTTCTGTATGAGGGTCGAAGACGGGTTGCATGGATGTGGGTTGTACCACTCGTATGGAGTGAACCTGCAAGACAATTAAAGAACAGAGAAAAGGAAATGAAAGAACATATTAGATTTCAATATCAGAAAGAAAGATGAAAGATCTGAAGATGCAGAATAGAAAGTCCTGTAGCTAATCTTCAGGCATGGTGGCACACTGGCCATGCAATTGATTTTGTGATTTGATTTTGTGATTGATTCACTTCAAAAATACAGTACATCTCACTTAGGTTGCTAGGTGCAACCTGCTGGAACCAGTTTTACCTGAGAGGGAGGTGAAGAGTAAACTTGTAATTCCTCCCAGCTACTTTACAACCACAACACAAGCCAGTCTGGCAGCTGACAGGCCGCTAAAAGAATTTATATTTTCGGTTATTTCAGAATAGCTACGCAAAATTAGAAATTTGCTGCTGTACGGTCATGCCAATTATTCCAGACTATTTGTGATTCTTGTCATATCGATTTGATGCATCAGGCATAACTCAGCATATTGTTTTAAAATGCTCGGCACAGGCACTGTCTCATGACTTTCCTGTTCTTTGTACTTTTTATTAACAAAAGAGCTTGTGGCAAAGCTGACAGTTGTGACAGGTCTGTAAGCAGTCCCATGTTCTATAGTATACCCTCAACAACCTCATGATTGATCTCAAGCATCAATCCATCCACTTACCTGGCAATCACAAAGAGCACACAGCTAACTCCTGTGCAGGCTAGCAGCACGTACATCCAGATGTCCGGAGACAGCGGATTAAGGAAGGAGAACACGCCCGGATTGGTGCCATTAGGTTTACGGTACAGGATGCTGATGCCTAAGGTCATGAAGGGCTTGGAGAAGTCGATGACTTTCTCTCTAACATAGGTGATGGTCAAGGGAGCCACGGCAAGGTCTGCAACCTTGAAAAGGTGGATAAATTTGTGTGACGAGTACAGAAAAATTCTATGTAAGTCATTAATCTAATGACATATATATAAAAATTTGTTCCATGGGATTTTTTTCTGCAGAGAGTAAAATAAATAATAACCTGTCGTGTGACTGGTACAGTATTAACTCACATGGTCGATCAGCTCCCGGACCATCCCGTTCCATTCTCCCTTGTCATTCTGGGCTCCGTATTTCCCATCAGCCACCAGTCTAACTTCATAGGTAAAACCCAAGATGTTGGAGAGCTCTTTCAAAAGGTCCAGGCAGTAACCCTCGAAACGATCATTTCCAACCAGCTCCTTGTCTGACTTTCTGTACATCACATATGGATTTTCCTGTACGGTAAAAGAAAATGTTGTATTTCACAGATTTTAAGATTCTGATTTATTTCTTTCTGTGCTATCAAAAGAAAACGCAAATGAGATTTTAATCTTGAAGATGCTTCACTGCTTCATCAGTTCTCAGAGTTGATGACCCTCAAATGAGTGCTGAAAACTCCAAATCCAGTTTGAATGAGTATGTCGGAATGTTTTACTTAAATATCACTCTCTGCTACCTTTTGTCTGTGTATGGCCTGTGTTTATAATTAGATACATGGTGATACAAATTCTACAATTCTACTACAATACTAAAAACTAAACCAGCCAGATTTTCCTCTCCTGAACACCACTCCTTCCAGATGTCTCCCTATGTGTGCTCTATGCTGCCTTCTCCCTGTTCTGTCCTCTGTTTAACCTTCCTCCTCCTTCCTCACCAGGATCGTGGTGACAATAAGAGTCCTGTTAGCCAGAGAGTCTGTCACATTGTTATTCTTGTCTCGGTTGGACTCCGTCAGGTTCATCCCTCTGTACGAGTTCCACACAGCAATCTGAAAAGACAAACAGGGCTTCAGATTTATTAAACCACATTTCCTGCTTTGATCAGAACTACAGCCGGTTCTATTTGACAGCTGCTATTGGAGTCAATACGAAGACAAAATTGAGGTGTATAGATGTTAAAGCTTTGAGTAAGGCTGTCTTTATATCATGAATGATCACTGACACTCGTTGTTGTTAAAGGAGCTGAATGATTATTCTTATTATCTCTGAGACCAAAAATACAGACTGATTTAGTCTCTAAGTCTTAACAGGAAACTAAGATGTGCTCCAATACACTGCATATTAATTATATTTTCTGATTCGTCGAACAGAAAAATAAAGGGGTCTAAAGTTAAAGGGCCTGACACTCTTGGCTCATTTTCAACCCTTTTGCTCCATTCACTGTTCTTCACTACACTCACTTTCCCTTTGCTCAGCTCCGCTCTGATGATTGTGGGCAAAGCACCGAAAAAAGTGATTTTATGTACAATGAATATGAAAATGAAGTAGTTTGTTCCAAACCAAGCTGCTGATTGTGTGCGTCACGTATACTTTACAGCCATTCTGGTTCCAACAGATGTCATTCCTGTTGTGTGCAGTGATTTATCTGACTCTCAGATATTGAACATATTTGTGCAGCCTGAACAATAGAGCTGTTTTTCATAACAAATGTGAAAACTACAATTTCTTTATGGTGAATTATTGCTGTGGACTGCCATGGACATCTGTTGGCATTAATATTTTATAGCTTCAAACTGAAATATGGTCAATCTTACTGACAGCAGAAATAAGAAAATTCCAATGCTGTCTACAAACAAACATTTTTTGTATATACACTGTTGCCTATACAGTTGGAATAATTTTGTTTTCAGACAAAAACTCTTTACAAAACTGTTTACAAAACTCTTAGAGAACTGCAACCATGAACTGTAATAAAGTAAAAATTCCAAACATGTTCAGGTTCTAGGACTTGTTGATTTGTTGTCTATGTGATGATAAACGGAATATATTTATTATTTTATTACACTTGCTTTTAGAAAATATTTTTTTCATTATTTTGCTGTTTTTTTCCCATGAATATAATTGAAAAAAGAGCGATTGAATATGATGAATTGGAAATCACACCAGCTGGGACTGTATGAATAAACAATGGCAGCGTCAGACAAGGTCAGGGGAGGATAGAGGACGACGCCGGTGTTTGTCCTCCGTAATGACGCAGTAACTGTGAATGAGAGCATCCAGTTCATGGGACCAGGCGGTATAATCCAGACAGTTATCAGATTAGAACAGACGTCTGGCAGCTGGATTTTGACCCTTTCAAATCCCTTCACTGGTTAAGTGAGGAGCAGAGGTCAAGAGGGCTCATGACAGTGACTCAATAAAGATAAGTGCATTAAATGGTCAAGCTTTGTAGTAAATAAGACACGAAGAGAGTGATGGGGACGAGCTCTGCTCTTTTTACTAATAAGTCTGTGAAGAAAAAGTCATGTATTTTGGTATTTTCAGTCAGAAACAATGGCCTGTTCATCTATTCTCCGTATGAGAGGATGAGTAGTGGTGAACGCATCAGTTCCTCTTATTAAACTGAGCTCCACAGAAGGTACTGTGTTATTTTTCACAATTCCTTTTCCAGACAAAAGACTATGTGGGATTACCTTTTGGAAAAGATAACATGCTTTTCACTCCTCATTACGTTCTATCTTACTCTGTTCACCCACTCAGGCAGGCAGAAAATGTGCTCACTTATAACCTCGCTAAAAACATTTTATCTCCTGCATAGTACTTTCAGAAGAGTCTACTCGTGTGAAAGGCCATAAATCTGTCTTATCTGTGGACATTGTAGATGAGCAACACACTGAATGGAGTTGGATTTAATTAATTGTATAGTCCTCAATCTCAAAGATTAACGAACAGAGTGAGGATAATATTTTTGGAGGGTAATTTGGCCTGTGCTGTTTCACATAATCTCAAGTTGTTTGTTGTAAGGCAGTTATTTTGGGAATATCAGCCTCTGTAAAATATATACTGCACGATTAGTCAGTTTGAAGTTTAAGTAATAAAGTAATCTGACCAAGCAGATGAAATCAATGTTAAAATATATCCTAGGGAGGCTGCACAGCATACAGTCATCATCTTTTTTTAAAATCCCTAAGTCATGGATTTACTGTGCATAGCCTTGCAAATTTATCGTGCGTTCCAGAGAAGCTTCCAACAACAAAGTCTGCCATAAAAACTGACAGGAATTCTCTCTTATGCGCTGGGAGTCAAATGTTATCTATGAATCCTAATGCTCATCTCCATCCAGAACCAAATCAGACTGGAAAAGCATTACCACAGAGCAGGAAAGCTGAGAGAGAGAGAGGAAGAAGTATTATTTTAAGAGAAAATACTTTATTCCTCAGAAGACTTTGTTTCGTCCCATCATCCCCATGTACAGTGTATTTAACACTCCAATGCCCGAGAACGAACAGGACTGCAGCGGACTGATAATTCATTTTTCATGACCATGAAGTCAAGCGTTTTATGTAACACTCTTACCATGTTCTGATATGTCCTCTGGGGAGGAAGCTTTTTGAGGCCTAAAAGTACTGAATGGAATTAAAATTACAGTATAAATCACTGCTTCTGCACCTTGACAGCTGCTGTCTGCCTACATGCGGGTCTGTCTGACAACTGAGGCAGACAGAGTGGAAACATTTTGCCGAGTTCTGACAGTAAACTATGTGTCTGAGTGGATGAATTAAATTCAACACTCATCAAATTGGTTTTCAGGGTAGCAGGCAGAGGTATAAAGTAAAGATTATTTTGGACTTAGAGTATATAGTATATTTACAGTACATTCAGAGGCTAAATTAAGAGGTGTACACAATAAGAAGAGAGCTATGGACGCACTGAAATGATTCTTTAACATCTGCACTTCCCATGTGTCAGTCAAAGGCCAACAAAGGAAATCTGTTCCTCTTGCAGCAAGTCTTGATGCCCGACTTAAGCTGTCTGACTTAAAGTGGATCCTCCTTGGCTGCAATTAAATACTACGATTTCCATAAATGTATGAAGGCAGTCTCAAAGTGAGGCACATTAGAAAGTAGCAACTGACAAATCTCTGCAAACGTGAAGGACTGGTCGGAGTAATTCATTTTTCTTTCCTATTAATCACACCCACCAGCTGTGGAGGCTGAATGGCATTACCTTAAGCGAAATTGTAGGACTTACTTCTTACTTCTAATAGAGGTAATATATAAAAAAATAATAATACATTCTCTAACACCTCTGACAAAGTTTAGACAAGTGTCAGAGCAATGCCTGGACCCAAACACAGGGAAAACTGAAATGTCAAAAACATGGCATTGCTGCACACAAAATCAGTGAAGAGAAACAAGGTTGACAAGGCAAGGAGGAAGGTGTGTGGCGTACAGAGTGAGGAAAGAGAGGTAGGGGAGGAGGGGGGACCAACAACAAAGGCTCGGACCAAACATGGCATTGGCACAAACCTTGATCCACCTTTTCGTGAGGCGACTTCCGCCCTCCACAACACCCTTTCGAAAATGTGAAGAGGGCAAAAGGGGACAGTGTGGAGAGAAATCAGTTGTTGCAGCATTATTGATATTCGTGACCAGACAAATATGAAACAAATAATAAAAGTGTGGATGGTTTATAGGAAACAAAATCTCTACAGTAGCTTGTTCCCTTTCATACACCTGCGTATACACAAGCCTTAATGGAATGAATGAGCCGATGTGGAAGCAGCATGAGAGTAGAGTAATTGGCTGTTCCAGGCCTCTGGGCTCACCCTGGCAGTGCCATCCTCTTTGAGGCTGATGATGTCCAAATCAAAGTCTCTCCTCAGGCCGTCCGTCTTATTAAGAACAATGTGTCCTGTCAGTCCATCCCATTGTGCCTACGGAGAATAGATGCAGAGGGAGAAAGAGAGGTGGGTGAGATAGTCTCAAATGCCGTCTGAGTTCAATGCGGAGCTTTATTGAAGCTCCCAGGAGGGGGAGTGAAGGGGATCCTGGCTGCCAGAAGAAGTCAATGTTGATAGACAGCTGGAAAGCCTGCTGGATCACATCAGTGAAGACTACAGGTTCTATTCATTAGATAGTAATTACTATATTTATTTTACCGTGGACAGTTAATTTACACATTGAAGATTTTAGATGTGGTAATTACTGTGTTTTGTATATTGTATATGCAGGAAACATTTTGTCTGTACTTTGTACTCTGTGTTGTCTTGTGTCTCAGACTGCAAGTCACATTTCCCATTTGGGAAATGTTTAAATTAAACTTGTTGTATGCTGCATGTTTTTTATGTTTCTGGATGATTTCTCATACACATACTGTATGTGGAGGAGTGTGCAGATTTTGAGGGGTTGTTCCTCGAACCGAAAAAATAGTAACCCTACCCCTGCTGCCTATGTGTTAGCCAGCTACATAGCTGAGATTGGTGATCGCACGATATTAGGCAACATTTTGTGATGTGACGCAAAGCGACACGCTGTTATTCACGGGGCAAATCCTTTTTGACCTATATTCAGTAGATTGTTTTTATAAATAGACACTCATTCTGAATTCACAACTCACAAAAAAAAAGCTTGGACAAGGACAACAAAAGATTGTGTAAGTTGTGTAATGCTAAAAAAAACCCATCTGTTTGGAACATTTGAGAGGTGAACAGGTTTGTAGGTAGGTAGAAATAGGTGATATTAGTAACTGGGTCTCTCAGTTGATTACAAGGATGGAGCAAGGTTCACCGCTTTGTGAAAAACTGTGTGGGCAGACATCAGTTTAAAAACATTTCTTATGCATCTATCTACAAATTCAACAAAGTTCAGACTCTGCCATGCAAAGAGAAAGACAGAAATCAACAACATCCAGAAATTTCACAGACTTCTCTGGGCACCAACTCATCTGAGATGGACTGATGGAAAGTGGAAAAGTGTACTGTGGTCTGACGAATCCACATTTCAAATAGCTTTTTTGGAAATCTAAGATGTTGTATTGTTGTATCCTCCGGGCTGAAGAGGAAAAGGACCATCCAGATTGTTACCAGCTCAAAGTTCAAAAGCCAGCATATGTTGGGTGTTAGCGCCCACGGCATGATGGCTATTTTGCACATTTTTGAAAGCAGCACACAGGTTTTGGAACAACATATGCTGCCATTCAAACAGCATCTTTTTCAGAGACATCCCTGCTTGTTGTAGAAAGAATGCCAAGGCACACAATGTGTTTCAACAGTTTGGCTACGTAGTAAAAGAGTGTGGGTACTTGACTAGACTGGCCTCCAGAAGGTCTCTCAAATAAAGTTGTACATCAACAAAAGAATGGGAAAGAAAGTTGCTTCCAAAACTTTCAGCAATCAGCACTGTTGGTTCCCAAATGATGTAACAAAGCGGTAAACTTGCCCCTGTCCTAACTTTCTTTGAATGTTTTGCAGACATCAACATAAGTGCATATTCACAAAAAACAATAAAGCTTTCCAGTGTGAACATGAAATATAGTATATATTGTACTGTACATGGGTCAAAGGGATTTTGCAAATCACTGAGTTCTGTTTTTTTTTCACGCTTTACACAGTGTCCCAACTTTTTTTGGAATCAGGGTTGTGAAACAAGAGTGGTGCCATGTTACACCAAGTCACCACCACCTTATCCTAATTCATGTGGAGTATAGAGTGAATTAATGTAAGCCAGATTTCCCCCTTGGAACAAGAAAAGTTTCAAACATGAACAAGCGGAATTAAAAATGTTAAAACTGACCCTATTATACAGCCAAACGCAGCACATTTCAAATTCTCATGTGGAAATCGAAAAAAAAAATAATGTCACTATCTCTGTCTCAATTTCAGAGTTGGAAAGAAGTTTCCTCATGGCAGGAAATTCATTACATGGTTGGAAAGAAGTTTCCTCATGGCAGGAAATTCATTACATGATGTTCTGAACATGACCAAGGGATATCAATCAGAGCAGCAAACACACAAATAGAATCTGAATCTTTAAAATCCAGGTTATTTCTCCAATTTCTGTCACGAAATGATGCGCGTTAAATAATGTATCCACACATGCAATATGCAGTTAATTTTGTCCACCTAAACAAACTGAATACTGTGCACTATAATAGCTTGAGGAGAGACACGGCGAGAGAACGCGCAGGTTATGGTGCTCAGGATTTAATTTCAACCATTGAAATGAAAGCCGTGTCCTCGTTTTCTGCTCTCTCTTGTCTGAAATGGTTTCAAATTGAGTGCTGTATGAAACATATTACTGGTTATTGCGATCAAAAAGGTTCTTATCCGGTGATGAATAGCACAGGAGGACAGATGCTTCAAAGGATGGGCAACAAAACGAAAGCTGAAGAGGAGAGAGACACTGAGATGCAAAGAAAAAAAAAAGAAAAAGGGAGAGAAGGAGGAAGGGAAGGGGTGGAGGGGGGGTTTGTTGGTTTGCGGGTGTATGAAGAGAAAAATATGAGTGAGGGGATTGAATGATAATGTTCCCTCTTCATGGCAGGCAACAGTCCTCTGCTGGATTTAAGACTTAAGAGATCAAAACATTTGTGAATCAAAGACCTCATTTCTGTCTGTAGACATCCAAGGCTGACAGCTGGGCCAGACCACATGCTTTCAACTTATAAGTGCATAAATACCGGATATTTTCATGTTGTGTACTTTGAGAAGCAAAACATTGGCTGTCAGAGGAAACCGATAAAGCCACGTATCACATGAAATGACCTGACATCCAGTTTTGGTGAGTTTGTGCTTGTGGAGTGCTTTGAAAGCACACTCAAACAAAATGCATGGTAGTCAAGCTAAAGGAAGACATGAGTCACGCTGGTGATCTGCGATTGGTGCTTTTATCTGACACTGACCTCTCTGAAGAGGTTCATGAAGCGCGGCCCAAAGCGCCAGGGTTTGTGGCGGTGACACTGCAGGGAGCTGACGGTCATCTGAGTGGCCCGCTGGGACGCGATGGCGACCATGAACACTGCGTCGTACATCAAGGCTGCGTCCGTCTGCAGAGGAGGCAGTGGAAGGAAGATGTTGGGATTCTTTTTCACAGTACGTGCGTGTGTGTGTGTGTGTGTGTCTAAATAGCTAAATCACTGTGAGAAAGCATGCCTTGAAGATGAAAATGGATTCCAGCTTTAGCATTTGAAATACAGCTCCCAGAAAGATTTACAGGTTAGCAGATGTTTGCAGTTTACAATCAACATGCATGCAGCATAGAAATGAGCATCAGTGGCTTTCAGCAGAGCACCTGCTTGGATTGCTTCTGCTCTGAAATGCAGAATAACAGTACGAGGCTTACAGTCATGATTCCGTCCATCAGGCCACTCTCTTGCTTTGGACCCTGCAGTCTTTCCATGGCCCACCTGTCCATCGTGGAGGCTACCCCGGGGTCATCAACATTCAGCAGTCTGAAGCCTGTCATGTTGACCCCGCTGTAGCGGTACGGCTCCAAATCCAAAGCAAACAAATCCTGCAAGTGGAGAGAAGGAGATGGAGATGAGGCACAGGAGGGAAAGAGTGTGTGTGCTGTGTTTATGCGTGTGTGTAAGAGAAAGAGCAGGATAGTGATTCAAGCTCTAGATCAGCGTGTCACTTTCTCAGCCTTTGATGAACCACAGTAACATTTTTGAAACCTCCACAGTGAATTTACAAAAACCAGTTCAAGGCCAAGATTGTAGTGGTTTCACTTTGACTTTATTTTCCGTTTTTCTAACTCACCAAAGTCGTGAAGAAGAAGTGGTAGTACTCAGTCATCATTCCCATTGATGAAAGCTGCAAAATGAAAAGAGGAAATAAAATAAAGAGAGAGCAGCAGCTAAAGTGTCATCTTCAGTAACAAGGTCGTTTGGTTAATTTCTCATTTGCATGGTGCATCAATTATGCACAAATTTATAGGTGTAGGTTTAATTTATTTCATGACGTTCAAATAAAGGGTGCCACTATAAATAGTATTCGTGAATTTCACTACAGTTTAGTTTTATATGAGACTGTGTGGCTTAATGCAAAGGTTAATTAAAATGAGGTTTTTGGTCATGTTGGACTTGATGTACAAAAGACATGTCATAAATAAATCTGTCCACGTGTCTGTTAATTTCACAAATCATGAGATGAAATACTTCATCATTTAAGTTCAATTAGTTTTTTTTTTCCTAAAAAGAAATAAATTGATGTGCTGGTAAAAAAGTTCTGAACCATTTAAGATAATGACAATCATCCTGCCGAGGCAACTCACAACTTTTCTCTATCATATCCTCTAATGTGATTCAAATCATTAGTGAACGAGGGAATAGGTTTTATATGATTTGCTACAACATAAACAGACACTGTGTTGGAAAGAATCATTAAACGTGTTGCCCCCAAAGGATACATAAATGTGTTACAAAATCTGCAGAGGGCCACTGATCAGGGGCCTCATGTACGAATACTTACGAGGATTTCCACGTGAAACTTGGCGTACGCCAAAACCCAGAAACTGTCGCACTCATGCTCATAGCTCACAGAAACATTCAGATGTATCAAAATGTGCGTACGCATGGATCCAAGCACATTTCTTTTGTACATCCCAATCATGTGGAATTGAGCGCACATGCAACTCCTCCCTGTCCACGCCCCCATTTACATATGCAAATCTATTTAAATAGGCCCTGAACCTGAGATTCACCTCTTTGTCCGATCAGATAACATGATGAACAAAGGAAAGAAAAGGAATTTTACAGAGTCTAGCTAAAGATTCTAGTGAATGAAGTGGAGATTCTGTTTGGTACCCTGTCAACAGGAATAAATATGACCAAAAAAAAGATGTGAGTGGGAGTATGTGTGTGAGGCTGTAAATGCCGTGGGATCCGAGCAGCGCACACACAGGTGTGGACAGGTGTGGCGCCGCGGCTGACATTTTACTGACAAGAATACTGAACACAGGGAGACAATCAGGGGCTTGTTAGAAAGCTCTGCAGCTCTAATTTCACCAGCAGAAAATAAAGAAAACCAAAAAATATGATATTTGAATGCCACATGCCCAAATGTGCATTGGCACACTGGCACGGTGCACGATGGGTGGCTTCTGGGTAAGTAAAGAATGTATTTGTTTAATTGTCCCGTATGTAAAGCAGCGTTACATAAAATAAAATAAAAAATAACGTGAGTGTGGACGTTCGCCACTTTTTTGTGCGTACGCAAGCTTTGTACATGAGGCCCCAGATTATTACGGTTCGATCCCCGGCTCCTCCAGTCTGCATGTTGAAGTGTCCTTGGGCAAGATACTGAACCAGTTTCTCCTGAAGGCTGCGCCATTCGATGTGTCAATGCGTATGAATGGTTAACTCCTAAAACTGATTTTGACTGAGCAGTTGGCACCTTGCATGGCAGCCAATGCCATCAGTGCATGAATGTGTGTGAATGGGTGAATGAGATATGTACTGTAAAAGTGCTTTGAGTGGTCAGAAGACTAGAAAGGAGATATATCAGTACTGTCCATTCACCATTTAACAAACAAATGAAAAGATCAATCCCAGCACTCACCTGCTTTAGCAGCTCTGCAGCCATGCGATAGGAGCAGTCAAAGAGAATAAAAAACTCCTTGTCTTTCTTCAGTTCCTTTAGCAGTGGGCGGGCATCTTGATTACCCGGTGTCAGCTGGCGGATCTTGATCTTCAGGTTGAACTTTGCCGGAGCTTTGATCAACTCCTGCATCCGCATCAGACCTAAAGAAAAATGACCAAATTAGATGTTATCCCCTCTAAAATATTTGTTATTCCCGTCTCTGCTGCAGGAAGGTCATGTGTCAGCTACAGAACATTATCTAAAGTTCAAGGTCCCTTCAGCTGGGGGACTTGATTCCTTTCCTTTAACTGAAGGATGTGATCACTATTCACTGCATCACCCTGCTGCCCACCGTCTTGCTCAACTTCTTACATCTTTTTCCACTTTGTTTTTCACACGTCAAAGGTGCATCACCCCGTTTCCCTGTATCCTGATTACGTGTGCGCACGACAGTGTGTAATTGCACAGGTGTGTGTCTGCGTGACATTTCGGGAAAATACATTTCTGATCGAATAAAAAAAGTTTAAAGAAATCTATAAGCTATGACATTTCAACAGCTGCATTTCATATTTTCTCGGTCGTGGACAGGAACTCTTTATGGAACCCTGCTGAATTTATGGTCATTAGTGTCGTTCTTTGGCTCAAAGTCAGAAATACTGGAAGCTGTTTGATAAGAGGCGCTCATGCTCATAGCTCACAGATTGGGTTCAGCGGTCAGCATGAGGAATGTGACTGTGGTAAACAGGCCAATTGCATTTTGTGAGTAATTAGAACCACGATATATGAATATATTGTCAGGCCTGGAAAAGTTAAGGCAGCACTTTTGACCTCTTCTCCCTTTTCAATTTTTCACTTCAAATGTCATGCAATGTTATGGCTGATATCCAATAATGCAGTGGGAAATAAAATCATAAGCAAAGTGCAGTCATTGGCATTGTAGATTCAGATAAATTTCTACATTATTCTACAAATCATATCTACATTAGAGTTGTTTCTCTTCCTTAAAATCTGCCATAACTCCGTTTGATTCTACTTTGCTTCTGCAAATTTGCTTTTATTTCCACATGAACAGCTGACTAAATCCAACTGGTTTACCTCTATGTCCCTAAATGCATCAGTTTTGTAAGTTACAATGGCAGTATGACTGATGGGCCCTACCCGTGCTGTCTTCATACACCACTGTTAGTTTCCTCCATTTGAAGAAAGTGACTACATCCAGGATGGCCCTGGCGATGGCGGTGTACTCAGGATACAAGTTGATGAAAAAGGTGTCTTTGTTGTCCACCGATGGGTGTTTCCAGCGTGTCTGTATGTGAGGGACCTCCAGGGCGTTGCAGATGGACTGAACAGCGCTGACAGAGGAGCTGTGAGAAGGGCCGAACACAGCGACCACCCCGAGAGCCAGCTGATCGCACACTAGTGGTGACGAACAACACAAAGTTGTTGTTTATAGGTTTGTGAGAGTTATACAACCACATTTCATTGCAAACAATCTATGGAAACAAGTATTCTGAGTGATGTAGTAAAATTTTGACACACTTAAAGGTGCAGTGTGTAGGATTAGTGGCATCTAGTGGTGAAGTTGCAGATTGCAAACAACTTAAGCCCACTCGCCTCACCCTCCTGTTCCAAGCATGAAGGAGGAACTATCCTATCTGAAGCCAGTGTTTGATTTGTCTGCTTTGGGTTTTCTCCTTCAGTGGTAATAAAAAATATAATGATTCTTATTTTCTGGCTAATATACACTGATGTATTCCATTTCTGTCAAGGGATACCTTTAAATGTTACACACTGGACATTTAATCTTCACTTGAGTTTACTTGAGATCACTGTTAACGAGATCAGCCTAACGTTATCGTTATCATGTGAACAGCATCCACTCTCAATAGTAAAAAACATATACATAAAAATACACATTTCCACTGGTGAGGGTTTAGTACATCGAAATTATCGTTTGTATCTTTGCGTAACTTATCATAATACACACCATGCTTGGAGAACTTAAAATGTGTGTTTCCTTACATTTTAGAGATGCTATTTATCTCTTTTAGACTTTGTAGGCTATGCAAACCTACTTATTAAGAGCATGATCTAAATCACATTCATAAAATTCAAAATACTTTAAAAAAAACCTCAAAACAAAGTATCTCTTTAAACCTTTGAGTTCTCATTGCCCTTTTATTTTGGAGGACACAAGCAGGACTCAAGTAAATATGCTGTCAGCATTTAGCATAGTTACATCTCGCAATAATTTCCTACCTCTTCTCGAAGCCTCAAAGCCATCAAACAGGTTGATCCTCTGAATGTCGTAGGTGAGAGTTGTGTTGGGTATCAGGGACTTGTTGCGGTTTATGTTATTCACAGCAAACTTGAATGCCAGCTCGTCCATACTCACTAGCTCACTTTCCCGGGTCTCAAAAATACCACCTGCACATGGAGGACAAAGACACATACGCTGTCACTGTTACTGTCACACAAATCCTGAAACTGCAGCAGTCTCTGTGATACAGTCACAGATCTTCATTTGCTGGATCCTGTGCTAATGATAATTTGAAATGAAAGCCTTTTAAAACCCACCACACAAAGCAAAAATAACCAGTCTGACTGTTACACCTGTTAGTAATGATATGCCATTTACTGCATGCTTCCATCACTCATGAGTGGACTCATTTGGGCGGCTGCACACTTAACATAAAAAGGACATAAAAGTGTGATATTTGATAAAGATAAATAGGAACAAAGAGAAGTTTAAATAATAATAAAAGATAAAAGATAAGATACCATAAATGAAGAAAATTTTGAAAAAATATGCAACTGAATGAATAATGTTTGAAACAATAATTTGTGGAATTTGGTAATCCTCCTACTATTGGATTTCGGATTCAAATTAACAAGGGCAAGTGTACAAACAACAACTGAGCAAACAACTAACACAAGAAATAACTTGCACTGATGAATTTGCTTTAATTTGATGAACTGTTCAAAATGAAATTAACTGAATTCGTGTTGTGGTTACTTCTTTTGCCATTAAAGAGAGCAGTCATCAGCCATCAGATGTCAACCATTAATAAAAACATATTTTGTTTTGCCAGGCTGTAAAACATCCCATGTCCTTTCTATAAAATTCTTATATATAGTGGTAATCAGTTCTTCTTAATTTTTCCATTCTATCAGTTACAGTAATCGTCACCTAAAGGGCATGTTTTTACACAAAAGTTATCCAAGAAAGTGTTATTAACTATTAGTGTCACAGCAGACCATCTCCCGATTGGCTGTCAGGCTAGGGGGCGTGTGCTTACCTAGACATAAAGTCAGTGTTAGATTGAAGGCAGGGGCAAGATTGATTAAGTTAAATGAACAAATTAAGAAATGAACTGTGAAAGAAGCACTGACGGTAAACCATGTCAGACCAGGCAGTGTGAGCTGACCAAGTGACGAATGATGGATTTTAGCTGTGGCCCCCTTTTACTTTGATGACAGTTTTGTACACTCTTAGCATTCTCTCAATCAGCTTGAGGTTGTCAGCTAGAATAATTTTCCAACAGTCTTGAAGAAGTTCCCATATATTCTGAGCATTTGTTGGCTGGTTTTCCTTCACTATGCGGTCCATCTCATCCCAAACAATTTCAACTGGGTTCAAGTCAGGTGATTGTGGAGGCCAGGTCATCTGATGCAACACTCTCCTTCTGGGTCAAGTAGCCCTTACAGAGCCTGGAGAGGTGTGTTTTGGGTCATTGTACTGTTGAATCTCAAGCCAGATTGGATTTCCAACAGTGTCGCCAGAAAAGCACCCCTACACCTCTTCCATCCATCAAGGTGGGAATGGTTCACCTTTTCCACATCTTACAGAGATGCAGCTGGTATCAAAAATTGTCAAGACCAAGAAGTTATCTTCTTGTTGTTGGTCTCCCTCAGCAGGGGTGAAGGCGATTTCACACAGTCAGAACAGTTGAAGCCTCTGTGAAACATTTATGTGGACTCCAATCTGAGGTCCTATTAACTGGTGATTTCTGAGGCTGGTAACTGTAATGAACTTCTCCTCTGCAGCAAAGGTAACTCTATGCGGTCCTCATGAGAGCCAGTTTCATCATAGAGTTTGATGGTTGTTGTGACTGCACTTGAAGACACATTCAAAGTTCTTGACATTTTCTAGACTGTCTTAAAGTAATCATGGACTGTTATTTCTCTTTGCTTTTTAGATTTCTGAGCGGTTCTTTCCATAATAGGAATTACTGTTGAATAGAGCTTTACTGCATGCCAACACTACCTCTGAACAACACGACTGTTCGTCTCCAACACATTAAGACGGCAATAAATGAATGAACGTTTGGTGAGGGACAGCTGTTATTGAAACCATTCCAGGTGTCGACCTCATGAAGCTGACTGAGAGAATGTCAAGAGCGTGCAAAGTTTCATCAAAGCAAAATGTGACTACTTTGAAGAATCTAAAATACAATTCTGTTGCTTTGGTACATGTTGTTGGCTTACTATATGAATCCGTTTAGTATTCTACAATGTAGAAAAAATGTAAATAAATAAAAACGTATTTATTATTTTCAATTGTAAATGGCACTGTATTAGAAAGTGAAAGTAGACAATGGTGCTCGGTGGTCTGTGTCCCAGCGTTCATATACAATGTAAAAAAAACAGCACTACATTCCAAATCTTCTCTTGATTCAGATAGTTATTTTTATGCAAATGAATGTACCAGTCATAAACAAAGCTATAAATGTGTTATGTCCACAATTAAAGATAATATTTCTAATTTCAATGCCCCCATCTTCAATACGAGCAGAGAATTAATTGGGAATTCCCACAGAAGCATGCAAACAAAGATGAATATTAAGGGCTCAAAGATGACCAATCAGTTGTTTCCTCTGAGGCATAAAGCATTCTTCTAAACACTTTGTTTCTCAACGTGGGGAGAAAGTCACACAGATTTAAAGGTAGTCGCTCTCCTACTTTTACAGTACAGAGACCCAAGGCTGCACACGACTCACTGCATGGACCAGCTGTCGGCAGGCTTTGATGAAACAATGCTGTTCAGACTTCTGAAATTGCCCCGAATCTCCTCATCAACATCCTGTCATCCGGGTGCAGAAGACATGGAGTATGAAGTCTGGACTCGGAGGCAAGATGAAATGGAAGCAGCGTAATTGCTCCCGTAGTTTGAAAGGGCAGAAAATAAAAAGCTTTAAGAGCTTCTCATGGATGCTGAAAACAGGCTTTTGAAAGACGAGTCATGTCACATTAGTCGAGACAAAGGAATAAAAAAAACAAATCTTTGGACAAGTAATTGTCAGTCTTGCAGTTACATTTTTCAGGGTATTTTCTTCAGCATGAAAAAGACAGGTTCATCTCCCCTGCTGATCGGTCACATTTTTCAGATGTCTGACTGAAACTAATTCTAAGCAATTTGACCTGTTTGTTGAACTGTTTCTTCAGTTCTTCAGTTCTATTCAAATGTTTCTTCTTTCTTCTGCTGAACAGGTGAGTTGTATATAAATTCACCCTCAGTACAGTTGTCATGAACAGGGAAATTAGCTACAGGGACCAAAACTGTTTTTTGTACCAGGCTGTAAACATGTTTATTTCTGCTGTGAAGTTGGACATTTGAACATGGGGACTTATGGAGGTTGAAATGTTCTGCAGCCAGCCTCTAGTGGTCACTCCAGGAACTGCAGTTTTGGGCACTTCCGTATTTGCTCCATTTCCCAGGTTGCTGTTTGAGAAGATTTATGTCTGTCTTTAAAATGAAGCTCGAGTCAGCAGCTGGTTAGCTTAGCCTCGACCAGCTCCCATGAAGCTCACCAATTAACACATTATAAAAAATGTGAATTTAAAAATGAGTTGTTGTGGTTTTGGGGGATGGTTTTGCACACTCTAACTGTTCTTGCCTTGGCAACAACACAGAGACAACAAGGCTCCAGCCAGCTGGTTCCCCCTACTCCCAGTCTTTATGCTAAGCTAAGCTAAGCTTGCTGGATCTAGCTTCATACTGTAGTTCAGACAGGAGACGGGTATTAATCTTTTCATCTAACTCTCAGCAAGAAAGCAATTACCGGTAAGCAGATTTCCCCACAAACACAAGCAATCACACAAGAGCATTGAATAAATGATCAAAATAACATTTAAATCAGGAACTATCTGACCAAAGAAGAAACTAATATTACAAATTTTGTGTTATAATGTGAGCTTTTGTTTTGCAATTCTCCAACACAGCATGAGGCTCAATACCCAGCCCAACTGAGAAGTGCAACACAGAACAAACTGTTTACAAATCCAGTGCAAAGACTGCAAATATATTAACTGGAAGTACACTCGTCTTTTTGAACCTGGTCCATGGAGTGACACTGCCTGGTACTTTAGAGTTTGTATTAGTGTATCACATCCTCTGAAGGCCGGTTTCTCCTTTCCACAAACAGCTAGTGATGACGCTCCAAGGGAGTTGAGGCATTCCAAATGATTGAGCCGTCAACAGGTGGATGGCTCAGCCCAAATGATTAATTGTTGATCACATAAAACGAGACATCGCCAGAAGCTTGTATATATTTGGAAACAACTGCTGGTCAAGTATTGTACATGTGCAAGCCTGAGGAGCTCCATGTGCTGCGTCAAGATCCGTTACAGTGCACAAATTGAAAATTACAAATGACTAACCTGATTTAATATCTGGCTGTGCAGTCATGATCAATGGCTGACATGTCACTCCCGGAATACATGAAATGACTTATCTTTGATCGTATTTCTACGCATGCTTAAGGAATATTAATCTGTTTATAAACACCATAGATTCTCATGCAATCACTCAGCATGCACACTTAGATATACTACCCACATTTTTATTGCATGAAAGAAACACAGAGACAGGCACTCAGGCCATGTCCTAAAAAAAACAATAAATTCCCGTGAATGCAACAACAGCCAATTAGTAATTATAATCAAGAGGCCATTAGGCCATTTATATAAAAATGTCATTTTTTTTCTACAATTACTGTGATTACCAGGTACGTGGCTGTAATTGTGCCATAGAAATGTGGACATGTGGTACGGTCCAACACACTGCCTGCTGCAGTTTGAAGAAAACATAAAACAAAAAGCTGAAGAACAAATCTGAGCTTCATGCCAACCTGTCACACAGAGCTGATCAATCTCTTCCACAACCCACCAAGATAAATATGTTTGTTTGTGTCTGTGTCTGTGTGTGAGCGAGCCCCATCCAACCGTCACTTCACTATTTAATTAGAAACATAACACGCAAACATAATTATGTTTTACATTAGTCATCCGTCGTACCTTTGTGAACTCTCCTGTGGGTTGTGACTGTTGCAGTCACAAAAAAATGGACTTGTTTTAAAAACAAGGTGTTTTTCCCCTTACAAATGAATTAATGTACCTCGGAGCACTAAAAGCATTCATTCAGCTCCCAAATAATGAGGAATAATTTGCCTCGGGAGCACACATCCATCTAGCCCTACAAGACGGCATAAATGAGCGTTAAAAGTTTCAGACATCCCACGGGACTCCATAAAGGCCTTTTAAACATGCAACTCGGGTTTTTTCAGGTAGATTTCATCTGCATAAAACATAAGCACACTTTACCCGCAACCGAGGGTGTGTGAAATACAGAGCAGCTCATTATGGCTAAATTGAGGACAGGTGTAAACATCAAACCTTCCATTTGCCTCAGTGGTAATTAATGTCTGTGTAAGACTTTTTTAACAACAGAGTATTTCTCCTTTTTTCGAACAAAGGATTCTTGACGTGCAGAACATCACTAAGGAGGTGTTGATGTATAATGTGTGATATTGTTCCACATTGCTCTTTCATCATTAGAGTGATTAAAAATGAAATGAATATGTGCCATTATTAGCAGGCAGAGTTTTAATTCAAATGAATGCATAAGCAGGTTGCCCTGATTTACAAGCCGTCAGCAGGACGGGAAGTTCTGGTCGGGGAAAAAAATGTGAAATAATTCCTTTCTTCTCTGTAATGGACCCTGTTTGACCTCCAGATGGTGATCACGAAAGAGCTCGCTGTAGATGAGTCATCTTTTATTTAGCGCTACATTTCATTGAAGGACAGTTACACATCAAACTGCCACTCACCCGAGATTTAAGAAATGTGGATGTGTCTCGTCTCTCTAAAAATTTCACCGAGCTGGACAGGTGAGAGAGTTCTCCTTTTTGCTGACAGAGACAGAAACTACTGCCATCTGCGTGTCTCTGAAAACAGCGATTGCTAAAGGCGGGAGGGAATGCATCTGAGAGGATAACAATAAAACGCAAGGGCGGGGGGCGGGGGGGGGGTCTCAGGTGTCAAACTGAATGACAGACATTTCACTGCACTCTGGTTTGAGAAAACACAGGGGAAACATTTTGTTCCCGACAACAAATCAAGGCAGCCGTACAACAAATGGGCTAACAAGCCAAAAATGCAATCAGGGATGTCAGAGGAGAAAACTGAGACAGAAATAACTGAAACTGACTGCAAGGGCAATGAAAGGAGCACTTAAAGAAGTGAGTGTACAAGAAGAATCATTTTGGACAAAATACAGAACGTGAGATGCTACATGGAAGCAAAAACTAGAAGATAACTGGCAACATTTGTAGAATTTTGGCAGAATCGTACCAGCTCTCAATTTCACCACTAAAATTACATGAAATGTTGAGGTCTAGCTTTCATGTCCTTCCTTTCACGTCGAGTCTGTCAGGTTCCAAAATGATGGTTTTTATGTGCTTACAAGTGGAACAGACACATGCCACTAAATCAGGCACAGAAAAGGATGAATAGAAGTGACTGCGTTTCAGTCTCCACCCTGAAATCAATCGCTAGAAGAGCCTAATGAGACTACGGGATCGATACTTATAAATGAATACCAATGCATACCAGGCGATTCCAGGACAAACTACAGCTCCCACTCCCATCTCACAACCAAAACTCCTGGATCCCGGCCAGCGTGATAAACGATCTCGCTACTGAGGGAGCCAATTCCACAGTATATCTGTGTATATATCTTCAACAGAAGTGAGGCCAACTTTCCAAAACTCTGGCAATTTAGCTGGAGAGAGATTCATCGGTTTTCCTAATGGCCATTTGTTGGAAAGAAAGGAACTAATGAATAAAATTAGCAGGTAGCCTCTTTATAAATGTAGGTTACAGCTCCAAGTTAACTTAAGTACAACTACATTTGACAGAAAGTGACACCTGGAGGCAAACTTTGTATGTAAATTGTGTGAATTTCAAGACTTGTGTTATTTCAAGGGGGTCTGAGCTGAACCATCAAACCTGAACTTATTGGCCTTGAATGGTCCTGAATATTGATGTGTGACCCAGAGCTAAACTCCACATCAGCGAATGTGGACTTTGCCAGATAAAACGAACAAATGCTGTCCATGCTAAAAAGATCTGACATGTAGGTGAGAGTACATCGAGAAATATGGCCTATAATAGATTCTATTCTGTACCAGTGTGAGTGAGTGTGTGTGAAGAAGCTGATAAGTGAAGAAGAAGTCGGATTAAAACATTTCATTCATACATATCCTGTTGACATAGTTTGCTGATCCAGCACTGCTCCAGTTCTGCATTTATGCAAAAGAACAAATATCAGCTATTTTGACCAGCAGCATTTTTAGTAATATCAATTTCAATCAGTATCAAAATGGCAGTATGGGTTGGCTTACTTAATGAAACAGTGAGAATAATAGCACTTAATTAATAAGCAGATACAAAGTTAAGTCTTTGGGGTTGGTATGTGTGTGTCCTCGGTAAATCAATGTAACATTCTGTGTCCCTTTTTTTTGGTCAAATATGTGTTTCATCTATTTTTTCTTCACTTTAATGTTTGACTTTCACTGTGTGTGTGTGTGTGTGTGTGTGTGTGTGTGTGTGCAGAGTTTGACATTTATCTGCTTAAGAAGAAGCTTATGCTCTGCGTGAATTCTTCTTTTTAGTTTAGCATGTGTATGAAGCAGCAGGATTTGGGGACATCATGATCCAACGTACGGCTTACACAAGTATGATGTGAAAACTGAGACATTTTTTTCATTGAAGTACATTGTTAAAGTTAAAGTTTTGAAATGAACAATGTTTGTATATTTATAGATTCTGGATTTTTCAGTGAAGGAAAAAGAATTAACGTGTGGAATAAAACACATCAGACGCAGATCAGTAAAGCAGTGTTTTCATATATCGTCAAACATATGAAAACACTTTTACATATACCACACTCACAGACTGTTTGGCCCACCTCCGAGCTAAAAAGCTTTGCTATTCTGTCAAAAGGCACACTAACCCACCCTTTACCTAAATGTAGGCTCACAATATGAAACCCCAAATTCTTTACACTTACACGTGGTGTTTGCTTCTGCACTTTTGCTATCAGATAAATCGTTTTATATTGTCAAACATTATAGACCTAAAAATGCAAATGTATGCATGTTTTCCAGTCCAGCACCAGTAGTGTATGTGAACCTCCAGCTCTCCAAGTTAAGAACAGGTGGCAGCGAGACCAATTCTCAATTTATTTAGTCAATTAAATCCACATATTACAGTTCGACTCAGGTCTGATTCCAAGCCTGAAAGTGAGCCGCTTGGATAATGAACACAGCCCACAGCACTCAGCAGCTACCTCCTGTCTAATCAAGTCTAGGTGAAGTTCTCTCACTCCTCTTAACTCCACTCCACTCCAATCCACATCCTATGACAGCAGGACCGAGGATGATTACATCTCTCTCCATGTTACATCCATCTCAGTGATGGATAGCTTTCAAAGTCTGTGAAGGACAACTGCTTGGAGACATATGTTGAATGAAAATGCCCCAGAGAGGAGGCTCTGGTGTGGAGAACCTCTGGAGTACACAAGGAGGAATCAATAATCTATTACTTTCAGCTGTTTGTGTGTGGCTGCAATGTAACTCGGAGTCCAATTGAAATCCAAATGATTCAAAAGATTATTTCACAGGTGTTGCATGAAGACTGATCTCATGCTCAGAGTTCATTATTGGCATTTATTTTTTTGTAGAAACTGGTGATGGATTAATTAAGGAGAGTGTTTATTGTCAGTTCAGTGGGAACATTCCATTCTGGATCTGGATTTAAAATTCATTTTTGAATATTTGTAGCTCCTTTGCTTTCTGCGTTTGCTTTGTGGACTCAATTAGAGTACATAGGAGGCAACATCTATCTCTAAACAAAATTGAATCAGCAGGCGAGGAGAGTTGTCAAAGTGAATTTTGTCCTTTGATGCAGATCATCTCTCCCTCTGTTCTGAAACAGCCTCGCTAACCTGGATAACGTTTAGAACAAGTAATCCCATACGCACTCGATTACAAAGACGCAAAACACTGAAGTGATGAGGGGAAAAAAATGAAACTATAAAAACTCACACAGCCTGGATTTACCACACTTGGAACAGGATGCAGTGATTTTACACACACAGGTGCTCTCCTGACACAAACTCACACCGTGCTGGTTCTCAGACACGCCGGCAAACACCGTGCGTAAACAGCTGTTGCGCTTACCGATCCTGAGGACTTGTGTCGAGCTCAGACAGAGCTGCGCCGCCAGGAGAAGCCAGAACAAAAGTCTCTTTCTTTCCTCCATAGTGTTCCAGGCGTGCTCACCGCGGATAGCGACACCATGACAAATGGAAACAGCCTCTATCCGAGCGCTGAAACACCTGACGTGCCATGCCGGCGCGCAACCCAAGTTTTATTCCCAGTGCGATCCTCTCCACTGTGCATCACTCCGTCACACCGAATAAATTAATATTAATAATAATAATTAAAAAAACAGCATTCACATGGAGCCAACTTCCCTCAACAAAATCAAGTCACATCTTCAAACAAAGACTGATCAGCGGTCAGCAGACGCGTCCACTTCACTCACTAGTCAGTGCGCCTCCAAGGTGGCAGGAGCTGGATGGAGTGAGAGCGCACGGAGCAGTGACAAGCAAGCTGAAATGTAGTTAGTTTCCGGTCTACCTTTTCAAGATAAAAGCCACCTGGTCGTTGAAGTATTTGGAAAAAAGACACTTTATGGCGTTGAATCACGTGTTCCTGTTAATATTTCTATTGTCTATTTTCTATTCTATTGTAAAGATGTGATAAGATGTTTGTGATCGCTAGACTCATGCTGAATGACATGAAGGCTACACACACATTTTTTTTTTTACTTTTCTCTACACTACTTCGGTTAGAATAAATATTTGCGCCTGATGGAGCAGGAATTGAGGTAATCTGTTTGTAAAAAAAAAAAACAACAACATTAAATCAACGTTTTTATCACATTTCTCCAAATAATGGGCACCTGTTTTTTCCCCGAGCTTTTACACTGAAGGTCCCCGTGGTCTAAATCTGGTAATCTCGGGCTAGTTTGTCTCCATTCGATTTGGATTAAGGGGCAGATGGATTGGCAGCGGTTCTCCCCACCGGTCCTGATGAGAGGAGAATAATCTTCAGGTTAGCGCAGATGCCAGATTATCTCTCAGTGCACAGGCGAGGTCTTTATCTGACTGGGTCACTGGATGCCTTTCCAACCATCCAGCTCAAATAACGACTGAACGACCTGAGAATATATTTGAAATGAAGTGAATAGTCACCTGATGAGCTCTGACACACCCTCACAAAACAAAAAGAAATGAACATATTCACACAGGGATGATGGAATAATGAACAGTATTCAAACAACATGGATTCACAGCTGGATTTAAACTCTGGACTGCTGTTTGTGACATTTTTAAATAAAGGCAAAGATTCTAATTGCCAGCCACTCACAGCTTTGCTCTCCTTAAGCAAAATCTGAATCACGTCAGAATTGACATTTTGTTTATCACAGTGTTTGTGAACTCCCTCCAGGCTTAGAGCCAAGTGATCTGAAAAAAAAAACAAAAAAACCTGCCAACTCAACCTGGACCTCTGACAAACAGCCTATAGACAAACTTAATTAACAGAGAAAATGACCGTCCAGCCTCTCCAGACGGAGTCCTTGGGCAAAAGCCTTAACACTAAACACGCCTGACATGAATACTGAGTAGAGTTTGTGTTAAGTAGCATACATGTAAATGTCTGCAAGAGAAAGAGAAGTACTGAATCAGAGACAGAATTATGCAGTAACTTTATAGTCAGTGGAAATTAGATTTCTGATTTGGCAATTTGAATTTCAAAGACATTTGTCTGATTTTACTGTGTGTATCTCTGTCTAATTGACACTGAAATAGTGTTTTTTTACTCTATACCAGAACAGAGCTGCCAGTTAGACTAAACAAAGCCTTTCTTTGAGTTCAATCAAGCCTCTACTTTCAGAATATTCAGGTATTAATCAAAATTGCTTCAGATTTTTCATTTCATCTTCTGCAATGACTTCACTTCAACATAATACATTTAAGGAATGCAATTCAATCTGCAAACATCACCTGGCATCAGTCATTTTGATTTGATCACCTGAATGCGATCTTCCAATAACCTCTGTGAGGTGGTTATTGTCTTAATGAAATGAATAGAAATCTGAATGAAATTTGGTTTACTGAGCTCTGCAGAAGAGGTCACACTCACAAAATGAAAAATAATTAGCACCTTCACACAAGCAGAAATTTAGAAAATTTATTTTAAACATAAAAATGATAATACTCCACAGTTTTATGTACGAACACAGTTTTTTAAAAGTACAAAGGAAGGAGTCGAAGGGATTCTCACAGGATTTGCCTCCAAGGCCTGGTGATTGTACCTCACGGTCTGAACATCCTCACTTGGGCATCATCACCCAGTAAGCTAAAATCTAAGAAACCAGCATCATAACAAAGAGATAAGAAAAACATCCAGTGTATTGTTTCCCTCCACTCTCCTCACACTCCGAATCAGAGGAGCTCACAGATTTCTCTCCTCTCACAGCTGGGTGTTAAGTGCACGTTCAATACATCCATTAAGGTGTATGTGACTGTGTAGATCTCAGCATTTAGAGAGTTGTCGGGATGACAGTGAAACGGCACAGCCTGGTGGATAGAGGGAGAAATACAGGTGACGGCTGAAGTGGAAATGCAGTCGGGATTGACGTCAAGAGTCGTGGATGTGAAGTGCGTCTCCAGCTCCTTTGTGGTTGTTTTGTGAAAAGGTCAAAAGAGTTGGAGAGAGCAGAGGATGTCTGAATGGAGGATGACAGGTCTACTGCATGATTGCTTGAATCCTTGGAGTTACAGTACAGTCACTAACATGGCTCTGCTGAATGCCTCCTTTCAAGCCAAAGAAAATTCAAGTAAAACAGGACTGGTGTAGGAATTATTATGTTATTTATCAAGGACGCGGAGCATGAAGAGAGCGTAGCCTGTGGGGGCAAGAAATGGGTCCAGTATATTAATGATCTTGATGAAATCCATCATCTACGGTAATAACAACACTATTTCATTTAAGTGGGAAAAGCACAGACTGGACATTCATGTGAAGGGCACGAGCGTCGGCTCTCTCTCTCGAGCTCATTTCTGGCACCAAACACACAAAAGGTGGTGTAAACATTAAAAGATGACTGTAAAAAAGGCAATAATTAAATAAGGAATAGGTCGACTATCTGGTGTCCAAACTATCTTTTTTTAAAAAGGATATGCTAGGAGACAAAAGTGAGCTTGAAAACAGTTCCATACAAGAGGCTAACAGCACACTATTGTACTCCTGACTATACGCCCATGTGCGGCTGATATTAAGTTAAAACATTAAAAGGGCACAATAAAGCTAAGTTGCATCTCACCATCTTTTTACACAGCAGTCGTTAAGCCGAAAAGCCCCTGAAGAGAAGGTCAGTGACACGCAGCCCTTTGAGAGTGTTCAAATACAAACACAGTTTCTGAGTCAAAAAAATAGAACACACACATTCCTGTGTTGAAAAATAGACATTTTTGGCCACAAGGTCACAGTTCAGTGATGACGTCGCTTTAATACAACATGTGCATTTTACAAGTAGCTGCCTGTCTCTAGTGTCTGTGCACCCCGTGTACGATATGCGTGTCTTACGGAACACATGCACACGCACTTGCTTGTTTACTTGCGTGTACATGCAGTGCTGTCTTGTTCATGTGTTCAAATACTATTCCACACATGTGTGTGTGTGTGTGTGTGCAAGAAGCGTGGGTGTATGGACCCTGTATTCTTTCTGTTCCACTCTTAAGCAGTTCAGGATGAGAATCTTTAGGTCTCAACAGATGTGCATTTGACTTGACATTTTCCTTACTTGTTCTGTGTTTTACTATTTTAGGATTGTCAGGACACGGGAGATGCAGGTGAGGTGGGAAGAAGAAGGGTTGTGTTGTGACACAGGGATGACTGGCTGAGGCATAATACCTTCTATACACATGTTCCCCTCCAAAGTCTACATATTTAAAGCTTGTATCCAATCTCTCCCCCGTTTTCTTGCACTTGCTTCATCTCCTCTTCTATTACTGTAAATCAGAAGACGTTGCTGTTGCACCCGTTGGCAAAGTCGTCCCGCCGTACCCAGATGACATCATGGTCATTGTTTGTGGCCCCCTCTACAGCACACTGCTTCAAGGGGGCGAGTTTTATAGCTGGGTTCGCACAGCGGGATAGAGAGACACCACAGGAGGTGAAGGAGTCTACTGAGTGTGAATCATCGCCATGCACCATTCGATTCACTTCCTCGTCCTGCGTCACGCTATTTGTGATCTCTACAGGTCCATTCGGGTTATGGCTCCTCATCTGTCCACCCTCTAAGCCGAGTCCTTCCATCTTCCCGTCCAGGTCAGCCGGTTCTACCGACGCAGCACGGACGGACTTGCAGTACTCATCATCGTCACTCAAAATGTCCGTCTCCTTCACCTGGCCCACATCGATGCCATCGCCCTGGTCTTCGTAGCAAGCCAGGTCGAACTGCTCTTCCACCCAGCGATCCGTGTCCTCCCCTTGAGGTTTGTGGGACTGAAGAAGGGCATGCTGGGACAGCGGCGGGCAGGACGAGTGTTGGGAGGGCTCGGAATCGTTGCTGTTGTTGTTGTTCCCGTGGAAAACCAGGTCGGTATCGATGGTGAAGCGGTTCCTCACTAGCTTCCTGCGGGTTAATGTTCGTGATGGAGCCGATGCTAAACAGACAGAAAGAAGAAGGACACCGTGTTTCACCTGGGTAAAGTCATGTACAAACACACTGACAAACTGTCTGCAGACTTAATGACACAAAATTAAGGTCTATTGGTAACAGTGTATTAAAGTTAGAGTGAAAGAGAGGCTTTGTCACCTGCTCTGTTCATGATGGGTCGCGCCCCTTTGAGGGCACACAGGCGTTTGCCCCCAAATGGCACGTACTGCTGGTTGGATGGCAGAGAATCCGTCTTAAGAAGTTGTCGGCGCTGCTTCTCCCGAAGGATGGAGTGGACTGCTTTCAAGAAGTCCTTCTTACTATCAGGAGAACTGCAATTTGGATGAAAACACCAGTTACTGAAGAATTGTAACCTCCAATTGTACATGTGTAGAGTTTTCGAAAAAAAAAAAAAAAAAAGTTGTACCTGCAGCACAACTGGAAGGTTCTCTCTGGTCTCCCTTCAGATTCTGATCTCGTGTGAACTATCTCACACACTGCTGTGCCCTCGGAGTCTGAGAGGAGAGAGACACGTTCTACATTTAGAAAAGCATTCAGGTAATTTCCGTCATCAATTTCTTCCCCTTTAACAACGGGCCATTAGGCAGATAAACGAGAACACTTGCGCTGAATTGCAGAGGGAGATTTAAAGTTTATCCAGGACAGAGATAAGACGGCAGAGGTAGATTGCAGGCGTACTAATAGGTACTATAGGTAATATGCTTGGTGTACAAAGGCATTTATTTGCAGTGGGAGAGAACTATAGAGGCTTTGAAGCAACTGTCATTCTTCAACATATCTGAGATTTGGAGCATGCAAATGATCTTTGCTATGACCTTAACATAAATATAATTAGGACTTCTGCATACTTTCAAATGGACATAACATGAGGATATATTTAACTCTGGTTAAACACACAAACTTTTTATACTTTGCTGTGCATTAAGCACAATCTGGAACACATGCAAATATCAGAAATCCCTTCACAAGTTTGCCAACTGAACAGGCTTTCATTATGGAGACATCTGGCTGACTTACAATATCAGTTTTGAGGTCTGTGCTTCCCTGGCAAGACAAATTATAGTCTGCACATGGTGCCTCAAGAGTTTTGTCCAAACATTTTTATATTTTAGACTAATGACCAGATCATTAAAATGTTTCTCTGGTGGAATCTTTTCAGTACAAGTCATCCATTCCAATTTTTAGTGACTGAATTTTTAAAATCCTGAGAAAGAAAACGTACCACCTACCTATCTAGTCAACTAGACATTTTTACGTTATGATCATTAAATGAACGTACTTGCAAGGGCGCGGACTTGCAGACAGTCTGTTGAGATCATGTGACGGAAACGGAAAGGATCTCTGTCATCGCTCACAGACGCACGGTGAGATGCACCCTGAAAAAGAGAGACTGGTTGGAGAGCCGCTGCAATGCATCAACGTGACAGCAGAGAGCACAAGAGTGCCATGACAGAAGCATGGTCTGTACTAACTGTATAACAGTAAAGTGTGCACGTAAAGTCTAAATTGCCAATACCTATTCAGTCTGTTGTACAAATACAATAACCTGAATGTGTCTGTGTGCCACCCTAAAACTAAAATAGTGATTTTAACTTCAGAGGAAGCCCAGAGACCCACACAGAACCCCAAACACAGAGTTTCTGACTGGATTAATCAAAAGGAAACGAGAAGAAAAATATCGGTACTCACGATTTTTTTCCTGTGCTTGGAGCAGTCTTTGTACACAAACACAACTGCTGTTTTGAACACTAAATAAAAAGAGATAAAGAGGAGAACATAAGAAGCCATTAAGGAGGGTCTGCGTTCCTTCCACACATATATCAAAAAGACATTTCATTACCCAATTTGCTACAGTGACAGCTTAATGCAGCATGTCAACGGATGCTTTTAGTCAGAGCTTTCGTGGAAAAATAGCCTGACACCACTGGCATACTGTAACAGCACTGCGATAGATGGAAGTGGACCCAAGTCACGACACTGTGGGCACAAAGCACACACTTCCACTCACTGTCGCCTTGTCAGGGAAAGCCTGCGTACCATATAGATGTAATATTTATTGTCAGAAGTGTCTGAGCTGAGAAAAATCTTCAGAGACAGAGGGCACATCTGTGTGTGTGTGTATGTGTGTGTGTGTGTGTGTGTGTGAGTGAACTCAACAGGATCCCATGAATGTAACTATAACGTGCTGCACTTCACATGGAAGGCGACAAATGCAAAGATCCCTCATGTGACATGCCCGACTGAGTTTTTCCTTTTACCGAGTCTATTTCTGAAATAGCGCCGAGCATCACACTGTGCATGACAGCGCTACGTGGCGTACAGTAAAGTGCCAAGCGCTCATATACAGTCTGCAGTGTTTCTCTCCAGCAGTAAACATTCACAGGGCAGGACTGCTCTTTTGGATCAGATATCTGAAATTCTGCAGATGCAGATGTGGCAGAAATTGTAGAATGTTTTGACCAATCCTGTTTACTATTATGTAATTAGATAAAGATTTTGACTGTGAAACTTTTTTACCCATCATAACAGAAAACATGCACTTTATCAGCTGCAATGCAATATTTTTTTATTTATTTGAATCTTTATTAGGTAGATCATTAAATCTTAGGACTCACTCCAGGTTGCTAAACTTTATTGCACTGCATATTGCTAGATGAATAAAAAAAACAAAAAACATCTGATTATCATCTGAGAATAAGTCTGTTCTGAATGTAAATTCCAGCCTCTAGATTTAAATCTATGAAATGCAAATATAGAAGAAGAAGGCAGTCAGTGATAGGGTCAAATCAATTCCACAATCTAACCCAAAATCCACATTTAAGTCTTACCAAAAGCAGCCAAATCAGGGTCCTTTTTGCTCTTGACCAAAGAGGCTGGAGGGTTGATCCACACCACAGTAGAATGCAGCAAAAGATCCCCCATGGAGAGGTCAGCCACCTGAGATTAATAGCAGTAAAAAAAACAATTGATAATGCGTTGGATTCACAGTGGATCAACGTTGAACAAAACGTTCATGTTTACCTCTTTTCTGTCTGCGGTCTGTTCGTTGATGAGCTGGTCGAAAACAGCTCCGTACTCCTCATGAAGCTTTTGCATCTCGTTGATGTGACTCGCAACTTTGTTCATGGCCTTCATTGCAACTGTACGGGACAAAAATTCATCATCTCCAAGTCCAAATTCCCATCATTTCTGGCATCCTCATAACCTATAGGTTAATGGAGTGTGGAGCATGGACGATACTATAAAATAAATAACACAGACTTACCGTCCAGGTGGTAGTGTTCCTCACTGTCGGGGTCAGTGAGGGAGTAGAGCTCCTTTAGCAGCAGCGGGTACTTCAGGACCCTCTGGATAGGTTTGATCAGGTAGGACTCCAGAGTGGATGAATGTTGCTGCCTGGGGTTTCTCTCAGCCAGGAAAGCTTTGAAATCCGGTTCTGTCTTTGCTGCAGGTGTATAAGTGAAAAGCAAACATTGAAACAGATACAGACAACAGCATCTAAAAGATAAGCACCTGCAGGGCGTGTGACTAAAACACTATTCTTCCTGTAATCCACTAGCCTCAGAGCTATCACTATATCTCGCATAACAGAGAACAATAAACTATTGTAGAACTATCTAAAGGAGTGAAAAGTGGCTGCGTACCGATCAAAAATGTGTGTGTGCTTTTACCTTTAGCCAGGACCTTTGGGACCTTGGTGTGGCTGGCGCAGAAGGCGCTGTAGATCTTGAAGCGATCGGCATAATAGAGGAATGAACCGCCCAGAGAGAACAGCACTTTCTGTGGAAACAAACAGCATGTTGAACTCTTGCAATCGAAATATCTTCACTTTTAATCAAGGCTTCACTACAGTAAATGAAAAGAACTTCTTACACTAACAGTAACGCACTTAAGCAAATGCCCAACTGTGTTTGATCCCCTTAGAGTCAAAGTGAACCAAGTGTTTTGTTTGGGAGCTAGTGAAGTGTATCATTAGTACTGCTGAGCTTGGTCAAAATGACTCAAGGAAAACACAACAGCAAGAACATCATGAACAATTAAAGTAAGCGTTCTGAACAGCGACACCTAATGGAACTAACCCCAAAGTGAGACTAAATTATTGGAGGAACCGAATGATGCATCGAGTTCAAGACAATTTTCATTTCAACATTCCCTCACCTTAAACTGCTCCACCCTTTCCAGTCTGTCCAAATCCGGTACCAGTCTGATTCCATCTTCCAGCGTCCGGAGAAACTCCACCTGGAACTCCACCATCTCCCCAAGGTTACCGAACAAAACGTCCAGCTGCAGCAAACACGAAGAATCATTCTGACACTGCTACTACCTTCAGGACACTCTAAAAAGGTTCATGTTATGTATAGATACAGTATTTTTACCTCATCCTGCGTCAGGAAGCTCTCTTTCTGCAAAGGCGTTAAGTAGCACTCTATCAGGCAGCTCAGGTCCTGAAAAAGACACATACACAAGATCAGATGATGATGAATGAGGAAGGGCATGCATGGGTGTTGGCGTTGATGATGAGGAGTCATTGCAGAAGATTCTGAATAACAAAGAAATCAGCTCTCACAAGTATGAGCATAACCCACATGACACTAAAGGCATGTCAACATTCTACACACCTTTTACAAGAACAGTGTGACTGAGTGTAGTTTCATCAGAGAAGTCACGATCATGTCATTGTGTGTCCATCAAACAGAATTGTTATTAAGCATTGATTTGCGGGTAAAGGAGGACATGTACTGACTTTGACGTAAGTCTTCTCCGTCTCCACCAACTCATTGATGACCTTGCGGAGTTTGTCTGCGTGGGAGAGCTGTCTCTGGGTTGCGGCGCCCGCTGTGGGCGGCAAAGCTGACACGGGGCTTGGGGAGAGGGACGACGAAGACGACGATGAGGAGGATGACATAGGGCACTCCAGGGGATTCATGTCATGGAGACTGCGGCAGAAAGCGGTGACCTGCTCTGTGCTCTGCACAGAAAGAGAGAAAAACACGGAAACATGTCACATTCTATACATTCGTAGGGTGGATTTATGGCAGCGGAAGCTGCTTTGACGATGCATTTGTGTTCTCCTGAGAGGAAAGGAAAATAGAAAGTGTGTTTGCTTCTCGGCTTGTGTCAAGAAATACACAAGCACATCACAGCTACACCAGTATTTAGAATGTTCACACAGATACATGCAACAAACTGGAAAATATGCACCTCCAACAAGACATACAGTACATTCTTGTGAGACCTGCCATAACAGCACCCACTTACATCCCCGCTACCAGAAATACCAAGCATGAGCCGACCTGCCAGGTAAACTTAGTAAGCCTCTGTCTCTCTCTGGCTCTGCAGACTTAAAATAAAAAGGTTTTATAGTCCTTGATGACGATGATGAGAACCTCGGCTTTGCAAAACGTGGACCAACAACTCACATGAACATAGACTGGATCGATAGGTTCTGTGCATCTGACTTTTTCTTTCTAGCCTCAAGGCTGTGAAGGTGAACACATTAGTGCGTAGGCACCGGAGGTAGAAAAATAGAGAAAGAGATAAAGTGACAGGGGTGTCATGAAAAGTGAGAGGTTGGATGTGTTAGGGCAAATCTGAAACGCGCTGTGAGTAATAGAACAATGCTTATTCCTACAACAACAAACCAGACCAATCATCCTACCAAAAACTAATCATCTACTTGCTGTGATCAAAAAAATCTCTGGATTCACGTCAAAGGCAGGCTGTTGCTACAACAGTGAGGTCTGCTGAGGGAAAGAGAGAGAAATAGAGATGTACATTTACATCTTGTCACTGTCTATACTCAGCCAGAAGTTGAAGATTAAAAAGACAATTAGTAAAAAGAAATCTCCTTGAAATGTGGGAGAATGAATGAGCTCAGCCCACACACCCAACACTAATTGCAAGAGATTCATACTGCATGTCTCATTTAATGGAACTCCTGTCCAACACTGCACGCCTACTTCCAGGTTAAACAAAACTCATTACAAACCATAATTAAACTAATTGTCCATCATTAAAGCTTCTATTTGATGAAGCAGGATTATTTCCAGGCGCTTCCTTTCCTTGTGAAATATCTTCGATTCAGCCAAAACAAGTGCAATGAAACCACCGCAAAGAAACGCAGCGAGTCACTGCGGCAGATCCTTCAGGCGAACAGGTGATGCAAGCCAAAAACTGCAAACAGAACACACAGCAGGAGCGATCCCGTTTTTATCCGCCGTTTAGTTTGATGGGATTAAACTGGTCTGATTTAATCCTGCAGTCACCAGAAGTGTTTTTATCCAAATATCACACACATCTCCCCCCCATCTGCACGGGGTCGATTGTAATCTGTGATAACACACAGCGCCCGCTCGTGTGCTCCAGCTGACTGATCTACGGATAGCTGGTCAGCTGGGGACATGGCTTGTCTTTGCTGATTCCATGGCTTGTCTCCTAGTGGAGTGCTGCAGTGACAAACACAATTTTCCATTGTGGTATTCAAACCAGTTTCGCAACGCTGCTGGATGCACACACACACAATTTGACATGCTGATGGTGCTCTGATAGAGTCAAGATGAGCTCCTTCAGTTTTTTTGCTCATGTCAAAGTCACTGAGTTAGTACATCTACAGTTAACATCTACAAAAGTGTTAGACTTTATTGTAATATTACAAAAACATTAAACTAACTTAATAATTCTGTCCTTAAACAAACAAGATGATGCAAACAGAAACACTGATCCAATGACATTGGCAGTCTTGCCCTTGACAACCAGAGGAATCAGTGACTGACGGCCAAGTGACAGATGGAGCGACGACAGAGATGGATGATAACGATGGAGGTGGAGGCAGAGTGACAGGGTGGAGGGTGGCTGCATAACACTTTATCACAAAGGAGACTGTCTGTATCTCTGAAACGTATCAATGAATGATTATGAGGAAAGATAAAATGCTACAAACTGTCTTTAATCCAAAGGATTCTGATATGATCACATTATCGCTGACATCTGCAGGATCACACACACACACACACACACACACGCACACACACCTCCGACCGCATGGCTCACCAGCTGTAACATATCATAGATGGATTCGGTTGAGCGTTTGGAGTTCCTGCTCCTCCTCATGCCGGCAGGTCAAACAGGTAAGGTCAAGGTAGCAGTAGGTAGACAGGTAGCTTCTGTTCCTCTGTGCCGCTCAGAGCCACAAGGATTTGTTTGCATCTTCCTCCAAAACGTACGACACTGTCAGGACGGATGGATCTTGAATGTGTACAGCCAAATCGGTCAAAAGTGTAAAAGTGAATTCCTACTGTTCAACACTCACACTGCCCTGCGAAACACTACTGCTGCTGAAATCGTTACTGTCCAGGCTCAACAAATGGGTCATTACACAGATTGAATAGAACAGACTGCAATAAACAACAGCGCTCACGTGTAACTTTATACAGCATCTATCTAATCAGTCTCTCTCAATTCCTCCTCGACTGCCTCTGCACATTCTGTCATCCCCCCGCTTCCACTCTCTTCATCTCCGTCCTTGTTGCCTACCTCACTTTTGTCCAGGTGTCTGAGAGCAGCAGTAACACAGGACGCGACGTTAAATAAGATCAAACATCACATCCTCACGAGAGGTGGAAGAAAAGATGGGAGGAGAAAAGAGGGAGGAGAGAATGGGAGGTGAGAGCCAAACACAGTGAGAGGAAAAGACAACAGGCATCTGGTTTCTCCCTCTCTTTCTCCCTCTCTCACTCCTATCACAGCTTGGAGAGATGCCTTATTAAAGAAAGGTAAATATGATGTACGTGAGCTCGCTCTAATGTCACTGAACAGCCCTGAACATCAACTGTGTGTGTGCCAACAGCAAAAAACAGTCAGGATATCAATTTAAAAGAAACATACACAGCCAAAGAAGAAACGCCCTGATCCACTGAACATTTTGTCCTGGTAGTCAAAGTCAATTCGACATTTGATACAGGTCTGACTGGACATTCAACTTCTCCTACAATTACCTGTCATTGCTTGCATCTGAAACCTAAATGTCAATTTCCATCGTCACCCTTGCCAAGTCCAGTGATCACACACACCTGCTTCACACACTTGACATTCCTGAGTTACATAAGACGTGCAGGAATAATACCATGCCTTAATTCAGACTTATCTGCAGACCAGAGAGTGCAGATAAGAAGTTCAAGTAGATAGAAAAGACACACACACACACACACCCCTACACATATGCTGCACACAGCACTTTGGCCTTAGACACGAGAAAAGAGACAACAGTTGAGTAAAGAGTATTAAAACATTTGAAGCACACAATAAGTAAATAAAGAAGGCCGTGGCGGCGATACCTTTTCTCAAGTCAGTCCAACACATGCATTTCCTAAAGCCAGAGATCAGTCTTTACAAATGTACACTACTACGCCCTTCAGAACACAGAGACACAAGTACAGGATGAGGGAGGAGCGTGGAGACAAGAACAAACCTGCTCCCACACCCGTCAGCTGAAACCAGGCATAGTGAGAGCAGGATAAACAGAGATTATACAGATCCACATACTTACCATACAGGAACACACACACACACATATATATATACACTCACCGACACGGCGTATTGCATTCTGACATACAGAAATCCACATGTATAAGTTAATAGTAACACAGCAGTTTTGATGCTGTGCACTCTGTATCTTAGCCCTCCTTAGAACATTGTTTAGTCAGGGAGAACAGGTATGTACTTGTCAATGTATGTGAATACAGAGAGGAAGGGGGAGGGGCGTCTTAAAGTTCAGTTTCATCTGAAATCAGGGGAAACAGGATAATCCATAAATCCCTATGAGGAATGATGGGAGAGAGACTTTAATCATTTAATCTCAAGTGAAAGGATAATTATGTTATGACATGAGTCTGAGTGTTTAGACTTTAGCAAGTTATTTCCTGCAGCTCTGAGAGCGAGAGAGCTACAAGACTAAAGCCAGCGTCAAAACTTGAAGTGTGGTTGTGGGTTAGTTATGGGTTCATTTCCTGAACACTTTTCCTTGACCTCGATGGAAAACGTCATGAGATCGAGGAAAGATGTGAAGGAGGACACAGTCCACAGCGCTCAGAGGATCTGACTGCAATTACACTAGGTACACATAATCATGCGATGGCAGACGATATTGATGTAGTCTGTGGTGAAACTACAACGTTCACAAGATGGACTACAAAAAGCGCATCTTCTCTCAGTGCGTTCTAGCCAAGTTGTTTGGTGCAGGATACAGAAAAATGGACAAGCTGGTGACTTCATTATAATTAAAATAGAAAAGTGAAACAAAGTGTCTGATAGACTGAGAATGGTCGCTTTCTCTCCTGTCCACTTATATAAGCGTATTAGCAAGTTATGGCAAAAGATGGACGCCTAATAAACAACGATATCTTACATGATGATCTGCAGGATGCTGAAACCTGTGCAGGATATCGCATAGCTTATCTAGCTATTAACAAGAGTTTGAGAAAGATTTTCAGGACAGCAAACTTGAACAGCTCTGTGTGTGAACGCAGCTTCACAGTCACCAACAGAACTAACGCAGAGAACTGCAGGAGGCGAAGAGGAACAAGCCACCAGCAGTTCATCAGAGTTTATAAGAACACAGTGCAGCAAGAACACACAGCAGGTTTCATTGAAACCAGTGTCTGTCTGCCTGTTAACAGACTGCTGTCTGTACTGAGAAAGTTTCTTTGATCAGGATTCATAATCAAACTAAGTTCTCATAAAATGTATACATTTTCTATTAAATTAATTTATAATTACCGCATAAACTACACAAAGAAGTGTGTAAATGTGCAGTGTTGAAACACTGTTATTGTCTTGTAGGCTTCATGAATCAGCACAGTGCTCCCTCCAGTGGCAGACTGATAAATGACAGCAACAACTGGGACAAAGCTGTACGGCCTGATTAAAGAGCGAGTGAGAAGATGTGAAGTGAAAGAGCGATTTAAAAACAAGGTCACACACATACTGCACTCAAGTTATGACTTCTCAGTAGACAGTAGTCTACATTAAACAAGTTGCACTGCGTGCAAGTAGCTTTTTAACTGGAGATCTACCATAAAAGGAGTCAATCAAAACAAAGCTCAATGAAAACTACCCTTCACACACTGAATAATGCATTTTCCATTTGAAATGCCCTTAAGCCAAACTGATTTTGGTTTGTCAATTATAACCAGCACTTGTCATTGGGGCTGACGACACCTTGGAGAACACCAGCAATCACTGTCATCTCCATTATCGGCGTAATCGCAAGCAATCACCATTTTATTCTTTGGTTGGTTTATCACACTGAGGAGGTGGCTCTGTGCTTTGTCTAAAATAATGAAGCCCCATGTTTCCTCCGGCTAGCCAGACACTCATTTATCTCCACTAAATGATGTGAAACACTGTGGAGAATGAAGTAATTAGAATGTGGGGATAATTAAAATTGTCCCACTTTGCCTCTTTTTTTCCTCAGTCTTGCCACCATGTGACCGTAGGCACTGGGTGAAATGAGGTAAGACGCAGTCCTTGGCACTCTGAAGAGGAGAGCGGGGAAACAAAACAGTGATAGACATGAACAACAACAAAAAAAAAAGAGGAAAAAAAGAGGGGGGAACCAATTTTTTAGAGAAATGACATGGTTTTGGAAGTTCCCAGGGATGCTGTCATAAGTTTGGACTGTCTTTGTAGAGGGAGGAAGCATCCAAGTGCTTCAGGCGAAGGGTTGGGGGCTCACAGCGGGCTGGAGAGCTCAGGGAGTAGAGCTGTTTGAAGAGCCAACAGCAGCCTCATGTTGTTTATGGTAATGAACAGCAGGGGGTTAGTGAGGAGGAGGGTAAAGAAGGACAGGAAGTCAGAAGGAAACTGGAAGGACAGGAGAAAAGAAAGAGCTTTCAAAACAGAAGTGACAGCAGATGAAACAGAATGATCAGGAAGGAGAAAGAGGAAAAAAAACACTGACACAGTGACAAAAGACACTGTTGTGTCTGAGACAGTATGTGGTCACATTGTTGCTTTTAATTATGGGGACAGAATATGACAAGAAGTCACTTAGCCGGGGAAAAAGAAGGGTGGAGAAAATGCAGGATGAAAAAGGGCGCAGATGGAAATGAGGAGAGACTGGCGCAGGAGGTGAGAGACTGAAAGGTGAGATGAAGATCACAGATTTCCAGAGATTTGATAGCACTGTTGCAGCGTTCAGCCCTACATGGACTTGCTTGTAGGGCTTTTTTCCCCCCCTGTTATTTATGAGGAACAGCCTCTTAGAATAAACCAAAAAGCACATGGCTAAGAATTAACAACATTACACAGCTGGGACAACATTACAGACAGTCTGTCTCTGGCTCTTTATTATTGGGTCTCCAGAGAGATTACATTAGATCAGATGCTACAATAAGTTTCATAACCTTAAACAAACAGAACACATTGCTACTCGGGCAGAAGCTTTTAAACATTAAAATGATTAAAGCACACACTATGAAAGGTGTTATATAAAGATCGCATGTTGCATTGTCTCCGGTTTGACTTCTTCTCACATGTAGAGAACGCTGAGTTTGAGGGAGTCCTTTAAACATTAATAAGAAGTGTTTAACAAGTTCAGAATGTTTTTCTCACATCGAGTGCACCAAACAAGACTCAAGCAGGCCCCTCGTGCCTATCCAACCATCCTGGCAATGCGATCTGTCGGTCTCTCATATTTTGCTTCCAGCCAGTAATGACACATTTGAGTCACAGAACCACCACTGTCCAACGAGACTGGGTCTAGACCAGAGCCAACTCTGACCTCAACTATTAGTTCTCCCTCAACACTAAAGCTCACTGACACAAATCTAAGAGAGAACACAGAGCCGCCCCTGCCCTTTCCTCGCCTATTGTTCATATCTGGGCTATCGACAGAGAGGTACAAAAAAGAATATTTCCGGTGGTAACTGGTTATCAGACATTACCATGGTAATGGAAGTGACAACCGTATCCAAGGGAGACCGACTGGCACACGGTGGGTCCCAGCAATCACTGCGCCGACCCTGATCGGTTCAGACATAATCTTAATTAGAAAGTGATGCTGTTCACTCACCGGTCTGTCATGATCTCTGTGCTCCAGAGCACACACACACAGCCACACGCGCACGCGCACACACACCTGTTCAAGTGCTGTGACTGACAGCTTCATACACACAAACTATTGAACACACTGCACAGTACTGTCGTGTAATATGCTGTCAGCACTGTACAAAAACTAATCTGTTACTCAAGTCTGACACTTGAATTTGCTAAAAAGCAACTTCAAAGCAGTGATCTGTGCGTGCGTATGTGTGAATTATGGTGCAATGGCTCAGACCGCTCACGCACTTGTGTTTCATGTCTCAGATCTTTCTGTCCCAAAACAGCCTTTGTGTAAAAGGTCACATGTATCACATGAGAGAAAAAAAAGCCTCTGAACATCTCCCAGCTTTTCATACTGTTTTCGTTCCCCTTTCTGGCTACAAGCTAGACACACACAGAGACACACACACACACACACAGACACAGACACACACACCAAAAATAAAAACAACAAAAAAAAACTGACAGGGGTAAAGAAAGAAAGAACCAGGAACATTTTATGTAATCATAAACACATGGATTCTACAGTATTTGACATACATCCAGAAATGCATTGGATTGTTGATGGGTGACATCAGCGTTTCGTTTTCTGCCTGACAGATCTGAGATCAGTGAGAAACGAACCAAACAGCACCTGACACTCCGACAAAAACAAGTCATTTGTTGAAAGATGGCGACACAACAATGCAGCTAATCAGACACTTCAAACACCAGCACTGATCCCAGGTCTCTCACACACGTACACACACACACACGTACACACACACACACACACACACACACACCCAACGCTCCTGTTCGTTATCTGCAAAAATACATCTGACAGGCTGTGTGTGATACTCCATCCTTTGTGGAAGACTGTTAATCCTCGGCTCTGTTGCAATGTGTCTATGTATGTGCGCTGTATTCTGTATCCTACCTTCTGTCCGGTCCCTGTGCAGGTTTTGTCTTCCTGATGACCTCTGGGGCTCTGTAGGATCAGCCGAGGTCCCTCCTCCAAACTCTCATCTGGGCTAGTCACCGTCAACCCCGACACCTCATCCAGGATGTCCTCTGCAGAGATGGAGACAAACGACAGAGCTCACTAGGGAGCAAGTGCGCATATATGCAGTGTGAACTTCTCTTTTTTCTAAATTCAACATTTCAGTCTGCTCTAATGTATTTGACTGTCTACACTTCCTCCTTTAATGGTGACATCTGAATGTCTGGTATCTGTCTGGATTCATGCACAATACACTCGTGTTTAAAAAAAACAACAACCTGCAAGTAGATACCCCTCCTCCAACAAGTTACATCTATATAACCTTTAGTGTTTATTATGATATGACTGTATTCTCAGATTATTATTCTGTCTGATTTTCAGTTGAACGTTTTCGTGATGAAGGCCTCACAGGTACATTCATCTCCACTTAAGCATGACATCATCGATAACCTCCATCTGGCTGCTGAAAATGTTTTTACTCTTCGTCTGACCCTTTGCGTATGGCGTATCCTACACAATGACAGCTCCGTGCTGCTGAAGGATTCATATTAATATTCATACTGCTCTGAGTCCCTGTATAAACAATGCCAGCGTGTCAGACCGTGCACTGCAAGACCCAATTTATAAGGAATACAAATGGCGTCCTTGCACAGATGAAAAGAAGCAGGTCAGAGGAAAGCTGGCGGCTGCCTGCAGGTTGGTTAGCAGACAGCATCCATGCATAATTAGCAGATCGCCCTATTCACCCTCTGCTTCAAAAGATCACCATCTGCATCCTCACTTTTTTTGGTGACAAAATGTCAGGAGTATGATGGCAGACAACAAAAAAAACATGAATAAAAACTAAAGAGGACAATAGAAGAGCACTTTGCAATTTCAGATTTTGATCCAAAGGGTTTTGTTTGCTTCTTTCCAACATGACGTCACTAGAGGACACTGTTTGGAAGTATCATCTAATGAAACTTCACATATACAACCTTGTTGATGCAGAACAGGAAGCTGTACCTTGGCTCTGGGAGAAGATGTCCGTGGACGCGTCCTGCTCCCCTTCGGAGCGCCGGGGTGGAAGGGCGCACAGCACCAGAGGGTCCAGCTGGGGCAGGGTGCTGACGCTCAAGGTCAGCGCTTGGTTTACGAACGCAGCCCTCATGTCGTCCATTTGGAGGGCGGACGCGGGTTTGCCGTTCAGCAACAAGATCTCATCCCCCGCTTTTAAACCTGGGAGCGACAGAGAAAAGCAAAGTGAGAAATGTAAAATTCAGCTCGAACCTCGCCTCCTGAAGCGCTGAAAAGCTGTAACTGTAATATATAATACATGTAAATAAATGCAAATGACCAAACAACAAAGCCCCCTCCAACACAGAAGCTTTCCTGTGGGCCATCAACTCACGAGTGTCTAATAAGTACAAACCATTTGCACAAACAAAACTTCACTCATGAACACACACACACAACACACTCATCAACGGCAGCTCTCTGGATAATCAGACATGTTGGGACTGTAATGTGTTTCAATACATTAAAAATACATCTTTCTATGCTTGTTTGCTTGAGGCAACTACTGATCTAACAGGTCTGGATGGGTTTAAGAAGGAGGGTGCAGTGCCTGTCTATTCCTGTCCTGTATGTGATTCCATACATGAAAAAGAAATCACTGACGTCACCGAAAACACAGCTTCAGCTTCAGGCTCTCCTGTCCCCTCCCCTCGACCACCTGTGCCCATCTCGGCTAATTGCGAATTAGCACTCCATCAGCTGACCAATTAGCAGCCAACCTTGCCCAATAAACCTGATTGGTTGTGACAGCTGTTTAGTAGATCTGATAGCGCTCACAATTAAGTAAGACCAAGAGTTCTGGTCCTGTTAACACAGTCTCACGTGAGCACATGTTGGCTTGTTATCCTTTCTTCTGACTTTTATATTGCCGTCTGTAATAAAAGCAGCAGACGTTTTACGAGGTGGTCTTCCAGAATGCACTGAATTCTACAGAAATGCAGACACACACACACACACACACACACACACAGTTACATATAAAGACACACAAGGCACACATTTAGCCCTAAGTTATGACCTAGTTGTCTGGGTTGTGAAATGTCAGCTGTAGCTGACTCTTTATTGGACAGAGAGAGACGACCCCTCTGGCCATATACTGCTGTGTGTGTGTGTGTGTGTGTATGTGTGTGTGTGTGTGTGTGTGTGTGTGTGTGTGTTGCATGTGTGTGTATTTGTGTGTGCTTCTGCAGGAGGGGGTGGGGGGAATAGAGCAAAGACCCTTTGGGGCTCGTCGTCCAGTGTTGGCCTGGTTTCTGCATATACCCTGCAGAATCTCTTTAATGGCCCATTCATCCTCCTTACTCTGTGTAAAACACACACACACACACACACACAGGCTTATCCCAGCGTACACATGGACCTACTATGACGTGCATGACATATTTAATTCTGTGATTCAGCAAAAATACAGTGTCATATTCCAAAAAAGATGCATTGTGCTGTCTTTATGTCACGTATCTCTACTCGCATGCAGAGGTAGAGAGCCAGTGCAGCTGTATGCTCTGGCTGCTGGCAGCCTGCTAAGATAGCAGCTTTTAGATTGCTAATGCACCGGAGGACACAATCTCACACTTGAGTAACCTTGGTCTGACCCTGAGGCACAATAATGGGGCATGTTATTTTCTATACATTAGTGTTGTATCTACAGAGCAGCCGCATGTTTCTCAAACCCATTAGGTGTCTCCGGCTCCGTTAGAAGATAGGAAAACACGACTGGGGGTTGATCTCTACACCCGGCTTTTCAAACAGCGGTCAGATGCAGACAAAGGAATGCCGTTTTTCTCCTTTGCTCTCAGGGAGGAGACGGACGCCACAAATTTATAGCTCCTATGCAAAGTTTTTCTTTCCTATTTTATGGATTAATGCATCCGCTTTTCAGAATAAAAGCCAGTAATCATCAGACTGACAAATATAGTGTACACTCAAGTCTTTTTTAGATGCAAGCCCCCAGATGTTTTTCTAATTTCTGTTTCTCTGTTGTGAGCTTCACCTCTCTATGGACTCTAATCCACTCGGTGGATTAAGTTGATTCCCTTGTAAATCCTGATAAAAGCAAGGTGGTTACAAATTCCTTTGACATCTTCCTGTCAGCCAACTCATTTCTGGAAACCTTGTCTTTTTCTTCACCTCTACTCCTCCTCTCTCAAACAAAAGAGACTCAGCTATGCTGGCTCAGCAGCCGATGTATTTGCAGTCACACAAAGCTGCACGGCTGTCATGTGGGCTCAGGTGTTTCTCAAGTCTGGTGTGTTGAATGCACGACGTCAACTCGTGACAGAAATATGTACCTGTCTTTCGCATACCTTTACGCAACCCCTGCTGTTACTGCACTCTTGCTTTGTTATGTCTGAATATCTCCCGGGAGAACAAATATACGGTGAATGTTCATACGTTAAGTTTCTTTGTTCATAAAAAAAAGACATATGTACCTTTAGCTGAGGCCAGTCCCTCTGCCTTCACCTCAGTAATATGGAGCTGCTGCATACCACCCTCATCTATGACCGCCACAGAAAAACCTAAAGATGAACATGTTAGATTCAGAGGTGAATTACAAAATCAATTTGATTCAGAATATTAAAAGGGCTATTAAGGGAAATGGTCAGACACAAGCGTACCGTATCCGATGGTGCAGGACTCGGCTTTGTCAAATCGGATCACCTTGGTAGCTTTGGAGCAAATCTCAATCTCTTTATAGACCTGAAAACACAAGAAAATTACACTCAATTGGTAGAAAAATGGAAGGATAGCAGTGTTATTGGATGGAGAAGGTCAAGGTCATGTTATCACTCTTAATAAAAATGGATAGATTCATGTATTATTCAAGCTCCTTAACAGAGCAATCAGATGCGAGGGTCAGAATCCAGGTCAAGTCTGAAAAGTGAGTGGGTGCTCAGATGAGGGTTTGACCTCAGATCGGGCGAGAGCATAGACACAGCTGTGTGTATGAAGCAACAGACAGGAACAGAGGTCTGCAGTGTGTAATGTGCTTCACTCTGGAGAAATAATAATCTAATATCATAGACTAAGGATGAAAGAGGGTGAAATGAGTCAGTGATCAAAGCAGGAGGATAAAAGAGCTCTTGAGGAAAAAGAGTGAGTTATACAATGACTTTGCTTTGAGACAGAGTTCAGTGTATCACCTACAAAGCAGCGTCACAAAGAGAATTGGTTTGGGGGTTTACAGCGGCTGATTAATGTGGATGAGAATGATTGTTTACATGAATAATAAGAAAAGTGCAAGCACGGACACACAGAGGCGTACAGTTCATAGTGCGCGTAATACACCCGGAATACTGTTTTGCATAATTTACTGCATATGCAATGAAGCGTTCTTGGGAATTTTTTGCATTTGCATTGTACAAGTCATAAAACATGCAAATCTGCCTGAAATTAAACCAAAATGCATTTATAATAAGGTGAAGACCACAAAATCCAAGAGATATAACTGTAGTCCAGATCCGTCATTACTTGATTTGGGTATAATATCACAGTTTCATGGTTCATCATGCGACACCTCAGACTAGACAGAAAATTGAGATATTCGCTCTATGAAGTCACAACCTCTTTACCACAGTGCTTCAGTGCGTGTTTCCTCACCAGATCAGAGATGTCCTCTTCAAGTTTGGGAACATAAATGAGCATTTGGCCGTCAATCCACACCTTCAAGCACAGGTAGTGCCCAGAGGGGTCTATCTTATGGGTCTGAAGGCAACGAGACAGGAGGGAAATGAAGAAAAGAAGTGGCAGACACTAAAATAAGCAATCATAACAATTATATTCACTCTGTTTTCCAAAATAAGACAAAATCACTCTAATTACTAAATATATTCTCCCTGCAATGTGAAGCCAAGCCTTATAATATTTTTAATTCATCCATTAAAGAACATTGTATACATCTTCTACCATAAAATAACAGAAATCTTGTTGATGCTACACTGACTTGTAATCAAGTGAATGTAGTCTCTGTCATTTATAGAATGACCAGTAAAGTAAACTGTAAAGTGAACTGTAGCTGCTGTTTGTTAGCCAGGCTGCCTGGACTGTGAGCTGTGGGTGTTAGTGTTTGTACCACAGGCGCTTTGGCATCTTACTCTGAACTGAACTGGAGCAATGTTGCATTAAAAGACGATCTCTTTTACTATCACCACACTATATAGCTCATGCCACACCCTGACAAAAAGATACACACATATATGCATCCATCCATGTATATGATTCATGTACTGATTATATCTGCATGCATGTAACACACTGGGGCCATGAATTAGTTAATTCCTTGTGACATGTTTATGGCATGCATGCACACGAACGCCCACACACACTTCAATTCAATCAGCTTTATACATGTGTCCACAGACCTATACGTATCATTAGGGATGATTATTCTAGTGTGTCTCTGGCTGAGACCAATTAGAGAGAAGAGGAGATGAAGTGCGTTTCTTTTTCTGACAAGACTGTGTGAGACTGTAATACGTGGCGTATATTGTAAGGTAAGAAAATGACTAAGAAGAGGTCTGTGACTGTCAGTGTAAGAGCACACGCCTTCCTCACAGTACCACAGACTCGCGTCTCGAATATTCTCAGACTCATATTCAGACTGACGTTCAAGAAAACAACCTTTGATAATCTGCATGCTATTATTCATGTTGTTTTCCTGTTACGGATGTTTATTGCACATATTGTAATAATGTTTATTAAAACTTTTGCAGTTTCTTAAATTGTGTTTGGATTTGGATGATTGTGGAGGGTGAGGCACGTCATGTGTGCATATACGCAATCCGACTCGAGCTGTCTGACTGAACCAGCTTGCAGGCGTCGCTCTGTTTTTAAAAAGCTGACTTCTACATGTTTGCCTGCCTTAATCTGTCAACACACTGTAAAATGGTAAGAATTTATTATCCTTATGTAACTTACGGTATTCTAAACTCAGCTCGCCAGAGCTACATGCGATTCATTCCTCATGATTTCACATGTTTGACAAACCTGTTAAAATGAATTATTTGCATGCTTAACGCCTACACATGTGTGTGTGTGCAGGCTAACACACAGATTGTTGAAAATCCCATGAGGTTTGGTCTGTGATTATCACCCTCATACCCACTGTATTTTACAGTAACAGTTCAACCTTACAGAGGCAGGCTTGGCTCATAAATTGTCATCTGCACTGCTATCGCTAATGGCCCACCTTGCAGATGGCGCTCAGGACTTCCAGCGCCGTCTCCCCAGGCTGTATGATGGCCAGGACAGGCTGATTGTTCGGCAGACAAACCCAGGAGGGAGTCAGGTAATCAGGAATCCAAATGTCGCTGTCGACATTTTGCTGAGGAAGACTTTTCACCGAGCCTTCTCTCTCCTTCTGAAAATACACACACACACACACACACACACACACACACACACACAGGATTTATGCATCTTTCACCAGCCTTTGTGTTGAATGAAAACAGAAGGCTCCCCATAATAAAGTCAATATTACCATAAAAAGGGAAGACTGAGATCCAAAAAACAAACATTTTCTGTTATTCATAATTAAAAATCATGTGGTAATCCTCCTAATCCATCATGATATCCTTTATGTTCAAAAAAGAAACCAGATTTGATTAAACTAATATGATGGAAACTGGCGATGGCCTGAAAGCAGCAGGAGATCTGATTACAAAATCAAATTCATTTGTGTTGATGAGAGCCTCTTAATACATTTGTCTCCCTGCGTGGGTGTGTGTTACATATCTGTGTGCATTTGCATCTTTGTGTGTGTGTTTGTGTCTGTCTGTGCACTCTGTAAAGTCCATAACCTTTCAGCCCATTAGTCTGACCTCGTGCAATCTGGCAGCCATGTCTGCCTCTTCTCGGATTCTGTCCCGCTCGACTCTTCTACTCGACCTCACGCTGTCTGTCACTGATACCTTATCTCCTCCTTTCAGGTAACAGCATCCACAAACGCCTTTATTCTTTTCACTCCTCTCGCTCGTCTCCCACCTCCCCCTCACCCGCCCATCTCCTTATGGTGCCCCTTGCATTCTATCTGTACATCGCTCCATCATCTCCCTCCTCCACATCTTCCATTCGCCCCATACAATCTGCTGACTGTTAACAATCTGGCCCAGTGGTCGCTGTTTAAATGAACTGTGTGTGTGTGTTGGTTAAAAAGTGAAGACAGAGCTAGAACTGTGTGCAAATGCTTGTGCACAAACAAACACACATGTTCACACGCACAAACAAAATACAGACACATGCAGAAAGAATAACACACAGACATTTTCTCAGACAGAGAACAGACCGGGGGGCCTGTAACTAGTACCTCCCCCCAACTCCCTGAACTCCCCAGCCCTCCTCGGCACCATCTGGCTCCCCTCCTGGCCCATCCAGGATGCCTGTGCTGGGGGCGGGGGGGTCCTAGGCAGCACACTGAACTCTCTCTTTCTCTCTCTCTCATTCCCTTTTATTGCCATCAGCGGGATTCCCCCAAACAAACAGAAAATTCAAGCCGGGAACATCACATTGTGAACATTTGGAAATTTGCTGGAGATGCTGAAAGCTACTGATGCAGCATTTCCAGGCCCATCTTACAACCAACTGAAGAATGTTACCTCCTGTGCATTGCTTTACTGTCATCCCATACCCTGCCAGCTGAAGCTAGGCGTGGGTGGAAGGAAATCAATCTACCATGGTGTCACCGGGGGACTCCACAGTCAGAGTGGGTTAGTGCTGCAGAGTTTCCTTCCATTTATTGAGTTCAGACAAGAGGTCTGCCCATCCTCCTCCCCATCTCTGCTGCCTTCTACCACTTCTCATAAAATATGAAGCTGGCATACTCGTCCCTGCACAACCCATGGGGAATCTGACATTCTTCCCTACAGTTCATATAAATTCATCATTCATCAGGCTATCATAAGGTACTTCTAGAAACCTGAAATCATGCAGTGGCCTTGGATAACAGAAGATAGTATCCACTAGTTGCAAATGTCTGTAAATTGTGGTCAATACGACATATACACAAGAGCACAGATGGTGTGAGACTGCCAGGTCCTTTGGTAGCAAATGCCTGCATAATTTGTTGAAACATCAGGAGCTAATGATCTGAACATATTAGATCAAATTTGTCTCGGCGGGATTAGCAGACAGGAATAACCCTCCAGTCGATAACCTATGATGCTGACAGAGCTGGAATTGCCTGAAGCAAATGAGAAGAAGAAATGGGAATCTGTCAACACTGATCTGAGAGTAATGTTTGATATCTTAAAAAGGTGGAGAAAGAGAATAACGGCATAATTTCTGGCTCTGACGCAGAGCGGTCAGCAGGGAGAAAAAAACTGGAGAGCAGTAATCGACCCAAAATAATTTGTTGCCCGGCGCAGGAGGAGAAGGAACACATCCAGCAGATGAAAAAGGTTGTTTACCCGGCACAAACACACTCAAAAGTCATCCCATGATATTGAGAAAAGATGAGTCTGCAGCTTTTTAAAGTTTTATAGTCAGAAAATGTCTCCTATTACGTTTCAGCAAGGAGAGAAGTGAATGTGAAAAAATGAAAATGACCTCAAAAAAATGCTCATTGATGCAAAAGAGATTTTGTGCTTCACCCAGATAACAGCTCAAATGAAGAGCCGGAGCACCGAAAGGATCTCAGTTAAGTGAAAAGAGGTGGAAAATCTAGCAACGTCGCTGGCCTCAGGGTCTTAAGAAGCCCATAACCTATTATACAAGTACAAAGGTTCATCAAATGCCCCAGTGATTTTCATGATAGCTTGATAAAAAAAAGGCAAACAATAACAGAGAATTAGCCTTCAGCTACGTGAGCACAGCTTCTCTGAAGTGAATGCCAAACTATGTGCTTAGCCTTGGGAACATTATTACAGTATATTTGTATAGTCGTAAATATTAACTCTATCTGATATGGCCTTTGTCATCATTGGCTGCAGGACAGGCAGAGAGCACAACGAAGTCGAGTTCAGTTACACTCCACTTGTACCTCTAACTTTCAGCAGTAAACATTTGTGATTTTTTAGGTCATCTTTGTCGCAATGAAGAGGCAAAATATTAAATAACACATCTAAAATTGTAAATTATATCATGGTTCTTAATATAAAGGGACATTTGTATTATGTTAGTACTCTTGTCTAGTAGAGATAGCTGAGCTCTTACAGATTTTTCACTGGCGGAGTCTTCAAACATGCGCTCCAATGGCTTTCTCGTCGGCTCCATCCCATCAACAAACACCTGCAACCACGCAGAGAGCAGTACATAAAAATCACATCCAAACATATGTTTAGAGCAGTTATCAAACATCTACAACCAGAAGGCACATGGCGTGAAGCTAGTTATGAACGTGTCACTATGGAAACCTGGTTGATTGAGGGATGCCCCGTGGTCTTCCTCTTCGAGGCGGTGTCCAGCCCCCACAGGGAGGAGAAGCGGCTGCGGCGTTTGCTGAAGGTGCGAGGCACGGCCTGGTTACGTTTCCTGATGCTGCTTTCTGTGCGGGCTGACACCTGTGACGGAGAAAATCACAGATGATATGAATCCAATGGACTGGGGGGGCAGAAACTTAATTATTACGTGTATGCCAGAGAAACAAATTGATTTTTGGCGGTCACATTAAACCATATCCACTTACAATGTGCTCATCCACATCTATTGCCGAACAATACTTATTTTACATCAACAAGCTATCCAGGTCCAGCATGGTATTGTCAAGTCCAGTATCTATCAAGCATTTGATTTAACTTTAATAAACAAAACATTTGTGCTGAGTATATACCGTATATTTATATACTTACACATTTTCAGCTGCGTATACTAACTGCATACACTTTCAACCTCCCACCACCTTCAGTGACCCACTGCACATTGTATGAGAAACCACTCTTGTCATTTCTGGGTTAGCTCACATTGATCTACTGGGCCGTGAGCAGCTCTGACTCACTGTATGTTACACAAATACACGCTTTGATGCACATGTATGTACTGTGTACGCATCACATCGCAGCACATACTGTACTTCTGTGGGCGTGTGCTCATTGCTCTCTCCACTAGTCACTGCTCATGAGACGCATGCACGTCAAACATAATAGGTCAAACTGTCTTCAAGACTCTTCTTATGTAAGTGGCAAGCAAGAGGCGTTTTAACAGACGATCTTCTTCCCATGGCCGAGGATAACAGGAGGAAAAGAGTTGAGAGAGAGGACAGTTAACTCGCTATCGGCAACATGAATGGGTTCATTTAATGTTTTTGTATCTCATTAACGAATTACCATGTCCTATGCTTTATTCTGTTAAAGGATTTCATTGAATTCAGTTCATTTATATCATAATCTTACATAACTGCCCTCAAAATGTGCTCATTTCTAGCGGCACTTGACTAATGCAATGATAAAATTTTAAATGTGTGAGGAAAAGGGCTGTGATTATGAACACAGAGACAAGGAAAGGGTGAAGGAAGATAAGGTGATGGAGAAACTGAGGAAGAGCGAGGAGGAAACAAAGAGCGAGACAAAGGAAGTGAGGGTGTAGGCAGTGAGAGGAAGGAGGGGTGTCAACAGAGCACGGTGTTAAGCCTGTTTGTGGGAAAGTGCCTCAGGGATGGCGGCTTACTAACAGAGTTCGTATTGATCCACCAATCACAAAAAAACACTATCAACCTCTGATGTGTGTGTGTGTGTGTGTGTGTGTCTGTGTGTGTGTGACTGTCTGCCTGCATGAAGCTGCAGAGATGTTGTTCCGTCTCTTTCTTTCCGCACTTCTCTTTGTTTCCTCGGATGATATTTGGCGTATAAACATATGATACACGTCATCATTTACAGCCTATCATTCCATCTACGGTGGCCGCTCATTCTGTACATTCTTGGAGCGCTCAAGGTGATAACAAGAGCAGGTTGCAGAGCACTGAGCTAATGAGTTGGCTTTTAGCCACAGGCTAAATCTGTCACCATCAGGACAGTGTGTGGACAGAATGATCTGAATGTGAGAGATGAGGACAGTGTGTGTAGGTATGTAAACGCAGGTGTGGGTTTGTCTCCCCAAATATGTAGTTAGGTATTCTTACAAGAAGCCATGAAAGGGAAAAAATTTTTGTTTGTTTCGCATCTGTCGGGAGTGAGAGATGCTGAGAACAGCAGTTTTGAAAGTCAAACTAATTTAAGCCCACAGTGAATCAAATTAATTTTTTCAAAACACTGTCAGGGTCAGCAGTGAGACCGAGGCACAACAGAAGGCAATTATGTCTCAGCTGCAGTGAGCTTTACTGGGGATTGTTTAATGAAAACTCTAAACTGAAGGCTTCAAACTTCAAACTATGAACAAAAGGACAGTTATGTACTTAAAATGTTCAAGTATATTAACTTTAAAATAATTCTGTAAGGGTGGTGCAGTGGTTATCACTGTCGCCTCACAGCAAGAAGGTTCCCTGCTTGAACCTCAGCTGGGGCCTTTCTTTCACTCCTACAGTCCAAAGACAGACACTTAACAGGTTAACTTGTGACTAAATTGGTGAGTAAATTGCCTGTAGGTGAATGGTTGTTTGTCTCTATGTGCCCTGCAATGAACTGGTGACTCGTCCAGGGTGTACCCCACATCTCGTCCAAAGTCCAAAGTGATAGGCCTGATGAGAATAAGCAGTTACAGATAATGGATGGATGGATATTTTTATAACCTAAAGCTGTGCTTCTGCCCAAGTAGCCATACGCATCAGACTGCTCTGGTCCACACATTTCTAAAATTAGTTTTTTGGACATGGGTCGACTGAGGCTGAGAATCAGATCCACTCTGGGGCACTAAAATAATACACCGTACCATGAGGGATTCTGCCGTGTCATAAAATAACAAGCTACTTCAGGACTAAAAACATAGAACATAGCAGCTAGTGTAGTGTGCAAAGCTAATATAACTAATAAAGGAGTGTTCTTTAAGTAGCCTCCCCGTTGCTCTCCTCTTCTTCTCTGTAACCGTTGGTAAGCTGGACTGTGTTTTAACTTCAGCTACGTACAATTACTTTGCACATTTGTCTTGCTTTCAGTAGGCTTCCAGTATGTGAAAAGAGGCTCACTTTAACAGCCAGATAAACACACCCACTCTGCAAGCTGGGCCTCTATTAAAGGTCATCAATTGGGAACGTCTCACGCAATGCCTACTGGAGCATGTGGAGACATGTGGGACAGAATTCAGGGTTTTGGAGTAAAATTACAGCGAGTTATGAAGACAGTTGGATACACAAGTATTAAAATCCTGTGTGTTTATGAATGTGAGTGGGCATTTTTTTGAATCATACCAGTGCATGGAAGGAAGAGACAGAGAAAATGCCCAGTCGTCCCATGGCCAGCTTGGTGGGACGCGAAGCGAAGCCCAGCAGGCGTTTGGGGTTGGGGGGCTCACCGCCCTGCAGGCTGGCCAGGTAGCAGCGACAGCGGAACAGATCCATGTGAAAGCGTTCCAAGTTCTGCTCCCACAGAAAGATCTAACAGAGGGATGAGATTGAGATGAGGAAAAGCAAGCAGCAAACGGGACAAATTTGTGATTATGCAACATACGCAAACTTGGCTGACTGGATCCAGATTTAGCTATGAAACAGTTCCAGATTTGGCCACTGACAAAACAGTAATGAAGACAAGAAAGAAGAAATATGGATAAAAGATCACTCTTTGTTAGCTGGTTTATTTGAAGTGAGATGTGGGAGTGCTGAAGCCCCTGTGGAGAGGTATTAATCACCAACACAGCCCCCACCAGCCGCTGACCTGCTGTGCTATGTGAAATGTATCACAGGGTGGGCCGTGGGAGGTGGAACACAGGGATACACACATAATCTAGACTTAATTTGTACTGGTTACTGCCTTCACCTTTTTGTTCCAGGACTTAATACACAACTGCTTTTTCTTTGAGTCTTCAGTCAACATAAAATCCCTGGCCTTTTCTATTTCCGAAAACTCATTTAGCAGGTTAATGCGGTTCCAGATAGTGATCTTGAAATAAGTCGGATAACGATATGATGGAATCAAAATTTTTTTCCCCTGCTTTGATCCAACAATTCAAGAAATGAAGGAAACGTTCTCCATGATTGAGTTTAACCACCTCCTGGTGCTTTTTAATGTAATATTGTTTTCTTTTATTGACTGTCAACTAAATGCCACACACACACACACACACACACACACACACACACACACACACACACACACACACACACACACAGGCTTGCTCACACAAGCGAACACATTCTTAAGCTCTCCTGTAATGTTTACATGCAATGCAGCTGACGTAAAAATAAAGGTATACACTGTGTTCCACTGGAAGTGAACAAACCTGATGCTAGGAGAGCTTTGAAATTCCAGCTGTGACTCGTTTCGAAGCAGCTATTAAGTATGGAAAGATTAGCGAGAGACTTCAGGCTCGCTCGCCTGCTGATGTGTGCATCGCATGCGTTTAAACATGTGCTATGAATATTCTGCATTCTGCTGCACTTGGGTGTGTTTATAAATGAGCACCAGCCGGGGATGTTTGAAAACATCTGCTTCTGCGAGTACTCCTTAAGAACATTTTGTCTGAGTGACGCCATGCAGTATAGATGATTTAGTGCCGAAATATTGGTGTGTGAGAGCACTGATCCAGTTCAAAGGTATGGAGATGAGCATCTGTGAGGGCCCTCAGGTGCTCTCACTCAACTCAACTAGAGGCTAAAGACACTCAGCAGGGTGTTCAACACATGTGATCACAAACCTGGTTCATGTTAGCATCATATGGGCACAATATCTTTCTAAGACTGACACTTTCTCTTGTTGACTGTGTCCCTGGTCCATACCTGCTCCAGTATGGTCTTCCTCTTCTTGGCATCAGTCACTGTGGACAGCTGCATGTCTCCCATCTTCTTCATCTTCTCATCCATATCGATCTTCTGCTCCAGTTTGCGGATCTCGGTTCGCAGCAGTCGCACCGTGTCCTCCCTGTGGTGCTGTCGAGCCAGAGCAGCGGCACATGCCGAGTGGATGGCCGTGATCCAGTTCTCCAGCTCCGTCTGGCCTGACGTCTGACAGGAGGAAAAAATAACAGGTGACACCTCTGAAGGAAAAGTCAAAGAATTTAAGAAAGCAAGTAAAAATGGTGAGTGAAAGAAATTAAGAAACTGACAGCTCAAAGTCCCATCATAAGCCACTGCGAGAGGGTGGTCACTATAATCTCATCATCATTTCATTACTTATCTTCCCATTCTGTGATTGAATGTCACAGTGGACAGATGCCATGCATATAAATAGAGACATTTTAATATTACACAATGGTCACTGTGGTGGATCACTGTCACAGTGTGACAGTGTGGCCTTTAAACACGTCAGACATAAAACAAACACATGGACACAGGACTGGCTTATCTCCAGCATGTGGCTAAATGTCATGTACTTGTGTGTGACACACACATACACACATAAACCCCTCTGGGAAATGAGGTCTCTTCTTATTCCCATCCATCTTCATCTCTCTTGGTGATCTGCTGGCTTCACACTGATTAAAAACTGTGGACCCGCCAGTTTTCTTTGTTTCAAACAGTAGTGTCTCTCACCTGGAAGAGGAAAGCATCTCCCACTGAGTTGCTGAGGCAGAAGACAAAGTCTTTCTTGGGGTGTTCAGGTACAGCCTGGACAATGCTGTTCTCCACCCACAAAGCGTGTTTAGGAACACTGTTGTGGTCGATCCCAGAACGACCATCCGATTCATACAGGAAGAGAGTGCAGCCTTGAAGAACGCAGAAAAGAAAGACAGAAGTGTTACTGATGTCACAAGTACAACTTTTATACAAAACAATATTTAAATAATAAATAATTAAAGGCCTACATTGTTTATTTTTGGTGCTATTGTATAGCCTGAGGTCAGGAGGAATACTATGATGGTGTATTTCTAGTGGGGTGGATATAAGGACAGGAGGCAGGCGGGAATGCAGCCGCAGATGCTGCATCTTGTGAATTTCACAAGGACGAGATTGGATTAGACACGGATGCCTCCGTAAAATTAAATTGTGATGAGGCCTAGAAGAGGTAATGTAAGAGGCCACACAGAAAAGAGTGCGAGAAGACAGCAGAGGTGACAACAAAGGGCACGGACTGATGTGATTACAGTCTGACAGGAGAGAGAGTGAGAGATTAAACAGGCAGGGGGTCTGAATGTGACATGGCTGCAGGATTGTTTCATGTCAATACTGACTGTATACTGCATATATGATATATTTTCAGCTTCAGTTTGACATGCAGCCGTCTAAGTATAAGAGTCTATGCAACACCTTTCAGAGAGACCCAGTAGTGCTTCCACTTCCGCCTTGTTGCTGGTTCCACCTTTTTGCTCTTCTTATGAACCAGAAAGTTCTTCACAGCCAGAGCCCCTGCCTTCCTCACTGTGCCTTGTGCGCAGCCAATCAGAGCGTCCGATGGATATGCACTGCTGAGTGTGCCGCTGCTCTGCTCGTCGCTCACAGCAGAGCCGGCCTCCTCCGTGCAGTCCCGACCCTGATGTGTCTGAGAGAGTGACGGAACAATCGTGTGAGAACAAACATCAATCATTAATACCTGTGTATAAAAAAAGAATAACACACACACACACACACACACACACACACACACACACACACACACACACACACACAAAAGTAGCTAACCCAGGCTTGATTGTCCAGCTCCTTCCGGAAATTCTCATACACTCCTCCCCTGCCAGCCTCGCCCCCTCTTCCTTCTCCTCCTCCCGCGCTGCTGCTCCCGCTGTCGCTCCCGTTGAAAACGCTGCTCTCTGTGGCTGAGTATACCGAGAAAGAAGCCGACATGGCCTTACAGCGCCGTGACACCAACTCTCCATCCCCGTCGATCTCCGTGGCGACGCCATCGATGCCGCTGTCGCCGTACTCACTTCCCTCACCCAAAACACCTGAGATGTCCTGTCAGCCAGAGAAAGAGGACAGAAACGTTTACTCATTTACTCACAGATTATGAATATACAAAATATGTTTCTGTGTGTTTGTGTGCATGAGTATCTGCTAAAAGAAGCTTTTAGTTTAGACTGTGTGGTTCTCTGTGCTTTCACACTTTGCTTTCACCAAACTGAGTCTCCCTCTGTTCTTTTCCTCTTTGTTTTGCTGTGTTGTCGGTCTATTTATATCCGGTCTAGCAACCCCCACAGCCTGACTAGATGAATTTATAATAAGCACTTAGGGTGCTCTGCTATCCAAGGGTGCTTGGGGGTTCTGGGAATGAGTTGAAAGAAAAGCCTGGTTTGCTATTTTAGTTAGTTATTTGGGAACATTTCTTTTTTATCAGTTTTATCAGTGACACATGAAAATTATAGAAAGCACAGGAACATTCTTCATCCTGCTGATCTAGTTTTGTTTCGGTGCACTGAATCTCTTAAATGGCATCTTTGTGATACGTTACAGCTTCCTCTTTTACCCTATGAGTGGATCTGCTTTTGTGCGATCGAAGAGAATGATGTTCTAAATGTCTTTCTGTGTGTTAGGACAGTGTGTGTGTGTGGTTAGTGAATAGGCCATGAAAGATTATGTTTTAATGCCTTCATTTCTGGAGCGGGAAACCAGGCCAGTGTTAGACAAGTAGCCCCACAGCCACTTTCTATCTGACTCCTTGTAATCCCTTTCCCCATTACACAAGACTGAACATGAGCTTGCACAGGAAATGTCTCTGGTTGTCAACAAAATGTTAAATCCTGCAGCGGTTGTCATGTCGTGTGAACTCCCTGAACTTCCTGGAAACGACTGGTAAACAAAGTCCTCTATCATTCTACATTTAGGGGGTATGTATTCATGAAAGGACAGACAGAAGAGACTTTTCATTTGATTGTCTTGCTTTGTGCATTTATACATAAATTGTGATCTAACCTGAGTAGTTTGTGCTCGGCGTCCTTGGAAAGCAGGACACGGTGCTGCCGGGATGCCAAGCCCTGCCAAGCCCTCCGACAGGCAATGGGAACGTCGGCAGGGGAGCGTGAATGCCCCATACCCGCCACCATCTTCCTCGGTTGGAGACATCAACCCCTCCTCCCCTTCTCCGTCTCCATTGCACTCTGCTTCTCTCCGGTTCTTAGCGAAGCGGCTCCTCTGCCCCCTGAGGCCAGGACTCTGCTGGCTGCACAGATGGTCCAGAGACGATGCCCTTTCAGCTGAGCCCGGAACACACACAGGTGGTTAATGTACAGCAAGTGTGTGTATTTAGGTGTGTGTGTGAGTGTGTGTATTGTATTCTGATTACTGCGGGTTACTTTTGACACATTTGACATGTAAATTAACCTTCTCCATGTGTGCCTGTGTCCTGCTGTGAATCTGTATGATTTTGGTGAGTGAGCATGAATGTGAATGTGTGTGTGTGTGTGTGTGTACAGGAAGCCCATACATTATTCTGAGCTAGCCTGCTGCCTGCAGCAGTGCTTAGTTAAGTTACCAGCTACTGCCCCACTGCCTCGCTGAACTCCAGCAGCTCCTGCACAGCGCCGGTTAGGCTAACAACCTTGTGATCAGCTGAACTCCTGCACCTGATGGATGGAGGCTAACCTTCAATCAAGACTTTTTTTTTCCTACCCTGCAACTGCCTGCAATTTTCCTCCAACTCCGTTCACCTCATCACCTACAAAATGAGTCAAATCAAGCAAACACCCCTGCACTTATGCAGACATACAGAATATATGAAGATTTTTTACAACCATCAGTCACTACTCTCTTGGTCAGCCACAGTGGTGCTTTTTGAAAGTAAAAATTGCTCCTACACTCCTATACTGTATCTTCTAAATACACGAGAAACATGCATTCTCCAGATTTACTATGTGCATCCTTACCTGCACTTCCTCTGGGCCGTGTGAACTGCTCCTCCTCCTCCTCTTCTTCTCCTCCGTCTACTATCTCCTCGGTGCTGGTCAGATGCTCCTGACTCAGGTCAGACAGAGAGAACTCCAGGCTGTCTTCTCTCCACATGTCCGCTGATTTGGACCGCTTCTTTTTAAAACTCCCTCCCTCCCGCGGACCCTCAGTCATTCGCTGGAGGTACCTTTCCTCTCCGAGGACATCTCCCTCCCCCTCCCCCATGGAGTCCTCTCCCCCATCCTGGGCCACAGTGTCCGCCTCTGAAGTTTCCGGAGTTGGCGTGGCCAAGGGGTCATCATCGTTTTGATAGGACTCCGGCCTCATTGTCATGGCGACGCGCTGTGTCCAGTGAGGGTTGATGCCGAACTCTCCAAACGCATCTGTTCCGTTGAAAGGTTCCAGCCCGTTCTCTGCTAAGGATTGTGGGATGCTCGGGGTGCTGGAGGATCGAGTTGAGGCTTCGGAGTTTCTGTGTTCCTGTTTCACTGAAGAAGAGTGGCGGGAACGGCGGGTGATTGGCTGCTTGCTGGAGAGACGGAGTGACCGGGACGTGTGCTTACGGGAGATATGTCCCGTCACATCGCCATAGAAACCACTGTCCCCATTCTGACTCTCCACATTTCCCATGATTCAACTGTAAATTTAAAAAAAGTGAAACTGTGAAACATACTTATCATAGTAACCTCTTGTTGTGTAGGCTATGACTAATTCTTGTAAGCTTAGAAAGTAATGATGTAAGTGTTTTTTTAACTGTTTTATTATGTTTATTGGTCTGTCCACATGTGGTCCACGTCTTGGTCCACATGTGCGATTTATATCTAACATCTGTATTCGTTAATTGGCCCACAGATCACCTCTCCTTGTGACCTCATACCAAACTCCACAAGACTGCTATCATTTATATTTATGTTTATTGAGTTCATCACCTCATACCAAGGCAATGACACCACTTGTGTGAAAAGAGGCTGTTGTGCCAGATCTCTTATGTTTAAGATGGAGAGAAGAGTATTACATTTACTAGTATCAGCACACATTTCAAACACGTGCATCAGCCAGCTGTTTGTAATGTGTTTTTTATTCAACAGGCTGGTGGCACACACAGCTGCTTCTGACAGTTTCAGTCAGTGTGACTGTTAGAGACTACAGAACTTTATTTGCATTGTCCTTTGTTGGTTGATCTTGGGTTGAGAGAAGTGTCAAACCTCAATACTTAAATGGTAAATGCACATTACATATCTCACTCACCCATTCATACACTGATGCCATTGGCTCAGGTGACAACTGCTCATCTGTTCTTTAGAGCAAACCATTCATACACATTCACACAGCGATGCACAGTATTCAGACTGGAGGGATTGGCTTGCTGGGCGACCCACTCTACCCATCCCAGAGGCTCTTGAGTAAAGCACTAGAAGTACTAGACAGGATTGTGGCAGCATCAATAAAAATAGTGAGAAAAGATATTTACTGATGTCAAACTATTAAATGTCAAAATAAGTTTTGTTCCTTGCTGAACTGGCCAAGCCTGTGAGTTTGGGTTTGTTTAAATGTGTCTATAAAATCATTACCAAATCGTAGGACTTGCCCTCGAATGGCGTTGGAGTATCTACTCACTTACATTTGCTGAAAACCAGGTCAATCTATGTGCTGGATGAGTGAGTAACATTTGATGGCCCATTAACTAACGACGGCATGTTAAAGGTATCCAGGATCTCTTTGAATGCCTTGTAGAGTCGAGCTGTCAGGCAGATGAGATCAGGGATCAGGTATCCACCGCTGAGGTGGAAATTCCCTCCCTAGTTTATGGCCATTTAATCTGACCTTGATGTTTGGTAAGTTGTTCAGAACAACAAGCTCAAATGAGACAGGGAAGTTTATGAAAAATTCATGTAGAGCATAAATGTTTCACAGAGGCTTCCTGAGGGTTTTCTGGCATTGTCCCATTTAAATGCCAAAACTCCCTCAAAGCAAAACTGTGTAACTCCTCTACCATAACGCAACTGATTTTAAATCATACTAATGCTACACTGACCTGTAAGCAGGTGAATGGCATCGATGTGAAAAGCACGTAATGCTTTGCGGCACCACACCACCAACTATTTGACTGATTTTGGTGAAACTGGATCATATATTATGGGGAAAATGTTTTCAAGTCAACAATCTGTGATTTCCTGATGGACAGTAAAGTAAACCAACTGTTGCCAACTGTAGCTACTGTTAGCTCAGTTTGTTAACCAGGCTGCCCAGAATGGGAGCTCACTGGGAAGAGGAGCCAGTGTCATGACAGAATAGGAGCTGTGCAAGCAGGCAATGTAACCAGGCTCAGAAGCCTCTACATTATGATTAAGCCATTGGCTTAGTTAACAAACATTCAAAATGATCAATCTGTTTTTTGAATTATAAAGTTATGCGAGCATCCTGCTTCACCTCATGTTCTCTGTTATATAAGCACACTGAGATGCCAAGTCAACTGCTGTCAGATCAGTTGGTCCTCTGTGAGTCACACATCATCAAACCCACACCATCAGGTTCTCAGTGTGGGCTCAAACTGCACAGAGAGACTGACAAAAATCTCTTGTCAGAAAGTCAGAAATCTGTTTTTACTAATAACTGAACATGGTACTGAGAATCAAACCTTCTGAGAACAATTCTTTAGTGTTACTTTTAGTGTATTCAAATCTTGCAGTTCAATACACAATCAGATTTTTTGCAGCCACGAGGGACCAATGTGTACAAACTGTGGTTACCTGTGGTTTACGCAGCCGCATCACCAGCTTCTCCACATCAGTGCGGTGTCATCTTTCACCAACCGCAAGATCCTCCACACATCATCAAATGGTGGTGTCAGTTTGCCCTGAGAGGAACAGGAAGAGAGAGGAGTGTTTCAGTGGAGCTCTCACGACTTCAAAGTGACCTGATATGTCAAACGCACACAGAGGAGGAGGACGACAAGAGCGGGAAGGCGCTCCGGCAGAGTATCTGTCAGGTACGTCACATACAGTAAAGCCGGTGAAGTCAAGTTGAAAGGAAAGCTGTGAAGCACGATGGAGAGAGAGGGAGTCTATAGGATGAGAGACGGCGCACAGGAAGAAGGAGAACAAAGTACATGGTGGTCAGTAATCCTGGAGTGAGGCAGGCAAAAAAAAATCACACATCATCAAGTCATCATGTAAATTCACACATATACAAACTCACAGATCATCAGAAACAAAGCGCAGAGGTATTGTCTGAGCCCGAGGGTGGGAAAAAAAACTCACAAACAACCGCAATTTCTTTGAACTGCACCCTGAAACTCATTGCCAACCCAAAACCATGCAGGCATGTACTGGCATGTGCACAGAACATTTTAGGAAAACACCCCTTGTTTCCCTGCAGACAAAGAGATGTGCACGTGCGCACACAAACACACACACACACAAACACTCATGCACACTCTGTTGGTAAAATGACAGAAGATGAAAGCAGCCATGGAGTATGATTTTCTGCTTTAGTCTCAATTAAATGATCCATGCCAACACGACCTAATTTTCCTTAATACCAGCCCTGAGCTGCTTGGAGTAGAGTGATTTCCATAATGTGCTATGTATAGTGTGAAGGTATGCAAGTACGAGCATGCTTGCCCGTGTGTAGTTCTGCACATATTATACAGTTGTAAGCAGATAAAAATATAGTTTGTACGTAGAACGTGGCGAATCCTTCTCAGTCGTTGGCATTCAGAGACCCGTGGCAGTTAATGAAGATCATTAGTAACCATTTATTCAGATTGCAAAAGAAGCTTTTATTCTGTCAGGTAAACTCTGACCACAGCTGCTATTTTTATTATCAATCATAATCAGATAATGTGATCTTTTTTTTGTTTATTCTCTGAGGCAGAAATACAATAAGTCAACCAGGGTACAATTCTTGGAAAAGACACAGAAATGAGAGTTCAGTGATGCAAAACTAGAAAGGACAATAAAGAGAAGTGAATACTAATGCTAAGCAAATGCATTGAAACCATACACAGTGTTTAGTTTCACAGGTCAACAGGCCTGACATTGCACCACGCCAGCCAGCGTGTGTGTTCTTGTATTTAAACTTAAGCCACTGCAGCACATTTTTGTGCCCCAGCGGTGGGATGTGGTTACATAAGCTAAACTTGACCCTGATTCTTCTTCTTCTTCTTCACTCCACCCATTATCCCTCCATCTCTCCTGTATCCTGACCGGCTGGATCGAGCCCTTGCCCTCCCCCAAAAAAACAAACACACACACACACACACACAGTATTATGCACACAATGCTTGACAGGTGCTGGATATTTATTTTGGAGCTGGTCCTGCTTTAAATCTGGCATCATGTGGGTGAATGAAAAGAAAAATAACCCACTCTCTCATACACACTTAGAAACAAAAATACAGCGTTTGGTTTGTAACTTCTACAACAAACGCTGCTGTTTTACTACTGAGAACTCTTGGCTACATTGACCGTACATTTCTGTTAGTGGAGGTGAAAAACACACATGGGCCAAACAAACAACACAATCCTGTCTGACACAACACGGGGGACGTCAAACCCCTGCCTCTCCTCCGGCGGTGTACAGTCTAAAATGTTTAGTCTCTTCGTTCCTTCCTTTCCCCCGTGCCCTGCAGCAAAGGGTGGAGGAGGGAGGAGGGTATAACGAGGAGAGAGATGGAGGGAGGGGTGGGGTGGGGTGGGGGTATGCTCTTTGGTAAACCCACGTAGAGCTGAGAGGTGAGGCGAGGCCGGAGGGGAAAAACACATAGAGAGGGGAGGGCGCCGAGGTCGGCGCAAACACAGAAGGAGAGAGAAAAAAAAACATATTGGGGAGTGGTGCTATGAATAGAAGTTTGATATGGAAAAGTGAGAAAAGAGTGGGAGGAAGAGATGCAGGCCGGGAACGAGAGGGGAGAGATAGATAGAGAGACATTGGGGGGTCCTATTGTTGCAGAGCTTTAAGTGGATAAGTAGACATGTGCTCAGGCTGCCTCTCTCTTCAGGCTTAATTGAGGGAGCCGAGACAAAAGGGGAAACATAATTATTCGCTCTCTTTCTCTCAGTCTCCCGTTCTCGCAGTATATTAACACATTGAGAGAGTGTATTAACACAATGGCCTGCGCAACAGCAGCCAAAGCATCATTACCATGCAGACGTGCCTACTCACACACGAGCACACACACACACACACACACAAAGACCAATGTTGATGAAAATAAAATTCCATATCGGTTAAATGTTTTACTAAAAACACAACCTCTATACAAATCTCTACCAACATGTTGAAATAACACATCTGCTGTGCGGAAAGCTCTTCATTCTCAGTATAATGGATGCAAACTCAGAGAGACAGAGACGGCGCTGAGCATCGCACTGGGACTGGATGTGTCTTAACTACGCTGTCAGAAGCTACTCAGTGCCGAAGCAGTCAGACTCATATTGCCACATTGCCACACTTGCATTAGAAAGACGCTCAGCACCTATGGGTTCTCATGTCTATCATCTAATACAGGAACACACACACACACACACACAAGCAGGTTAGTTTGTGTGCAGGTAGTACAAAGGCACACACACCTGCACAATCCCAAGAGAAAATATGAGCAGGTTTTCCGGCTCACACACACACGTTCTCACACTCTTTGGAAAAATACCAAAGGCCTGTCAGAACAGACACGGAGCAGTCACACCCTACTTCCCCACCGCCAATCTTCTTCATCTCTGCACCTGTCTCACAGCTCCGCCCTACATGACACACAGCTCAGCTCTCCAAATTCAAACCACATATGACGTGGATGTGCACTACTGTAATGCGTCGTATTGTGAATGAAGCCAAACAAAACCTGTCTCATTGCTATTTGAAAGCCTGTCATAGTCTAGACTGCAAACTGGAGTGGCTGTTGAAATCAAATTATGAAGTCACTCACACACCTTCACACCGCGCCTTTCATGTCGAGCAACGTCAAGACGACATCTGTGCTTAATCCAAAGATGAAATAAATGTGAGTAATGAGGTGACTGGTAGCCTCGTTAGAACTGAAACATTCAAACAAACAATAGTACCCAGTGTTGCACTATTGGAGACATTAAAGCTAACAAAGTGTCCAGTCCAGACACTGCTATAACCAGAGAAGGTCTCAGCTTGACTGATCTATGTGACCTTTCTCTGCACCCTACAACTACAACCCCCCACATCAAGCCTTAAAACACGTGACCCAGTCACTGGACTCACCCTTCCTTCAGGGTCTTTTCCCGCACCTTTCACATTCCTCAAACGGTTACCGTACCCCCGCCTTCAGGGCAGCAAATGAAGTCGCTGAGGTCAACACTCTGGGGGGTAAACAAAGGAATTTCTGGATGGGGCAAACTTCATTTCAGGCGAGTCAAAATAGACTACGATGGGAAACCTGGGAGACGGTTTTATCAGACTGTCTCCATGCTCCCTGATTTTGCATACACACCTGCACACGCATACAGAAATACACACATGCAAGCATGCATGCATGTATACCGGGACTTTCTTGTTGTTGTTTACAGCGTGCAAAACCTGCTTTGAAAGATAACAAACACTCCGCAAACAACATATGAATCAGGACGAGGAGCACGGAGGCTCAATGGACTGAACAAATGAGGATCGGCTTATTCGCGAGTGCACGTCTGTATGTGCACACCTAGGTGTGTGTGTGTATTGTTCACGTTTGAGGAGGAACTATATCCATCCTGTGTGGAGATAACAGTCAGATATGCTCTGAAAACATCCCATTGTGGAGATGGGAGCGCACACTCCACTGCACTCCCATAGTCCCTCTGAGACGGGACTGTCTGAGACATCGCTGGCAGAATTCCCTGGGAGAGAGAGATTAGCTTCTTATTCATCCTTTCGGGATCTGACAAGACACGAGCCACCCTCTTCCCACCCCCACCCCCTCCCCAGCTTAAACACACGCATGCACATACACAAACAGCATGCCAGCAAGCGCAGGTCCCAGCTGCTGCTTAAATCAAATATCTTTTAACTGGTGACAGACAAATCACTGCTCCTTCCTGGTGAGTGCTTTCATTCTTGAGGCCACACAAATGACAGAACAAAGTGGAGTGGGAGGAAATGAGATGATTGTTATTCATTGATTATGGTCTCTTCGAGGAGTAAAGATTTTGGACTTTGTTGATAGTAATATCAAAGATAATTTAATGTCAATTCCTGTTTAACTCAAATAAAGATAACAGTTTAAAAACATAAGATAATAGTTATATAGTGCGGCACATCGTCTGCATAATGACACATACGATGGATTTTATATTTTGGGTCAGCGTCTGTGTGGCATCTGAGGATCAGGCGGAAAAGATAAAGTAGAACTCAGACTCAGCCAAGTGACAGAATTTTACTCCTCAAGTGTCACTAACTTCATTAAATACGTTCCTCAGTCTTTCGAGGAGCTTAAGCCGTATGCTACTTAACTCAGATTTCAGCTGACTGTCTCTGCAGCACGGTGCAGTCAGGGATTACCATATTCTTTAAAAAAAAAAAAATCCTTCTTGCATAAATCCTCCATTGAGCAAGAAGCCTCAGAGTGTGTAGCTGCTGCTGCTGAGTGCGAACTCAGCGATCAGCAAGCAACTGTATGAATTCAAAGAAGGAAACCCCAAAGATTTAAACCTCCCATTGTGATCTTCCAAGATGTACAGTATATTTTAATGTGAGGCTTTTACTATGGATGATCAGAGTACTCCATTCTCCTGCTTCTGAGATGAGGGTGGAGATCAAGGCTTGTAAGCCTCAATTAAATCCATCTTGGACTTGTGTTGGTTATTATGCAACTTGAAATCATTTTGTTTATAGAGCACAGATATATAAAGTGCGACAGGTCGCTTGGCAAATCTCAAACTATCATCTGTTTTTTCTTAAATGTTAATAACACATCTCCCTCTTTCTGCTATGCCTCAATCAGCACTCGCTCATTCTTCCTGATGAAATAGTGATTGCGCAGACGAGACAGACCTCGCAGTCGCCGAAACCAATCAGCTGAATATTCATGTGGTGATTTGCTGCTCCAAATATGTGAGTGGCAGTTAAGGAAGTGTTGTTTAATTATCCAGGAGGAGTCGGGGACGAGACGCTGAAAATGCTCCAGATTCAGCTGGTAACCGTAGAAACCCTGTGGGGCAAGATGCAGCCTGGGGGAGGAGCGGCTGGGGAGTAGTGTAGAAATAAAGAAAGAAAGACGTTAAAAAAACGGACATGGCAGAAGATTTGTATTTCTTGAAATGACACGTGGGCAACTACAGACATGCAGATGGAAAAAGACGCTCATAGTATAGTAGCATGTGCAATTTTGGACTTGTACATCTGGGGTTTTATTAAACAGCACAGAGCTGTGTCATCTGTAGCCAATATTAGAGTGGTTTCCATCTGTCCATGTCCATCAATTCTTGGTTTACAAAGCATCAGTGTATTGTAGAGGCTCCCTTGGTGTTTTGTCAGCAAAAGAAAAACCTTTTTTAAATAACTGATTAATTAATTTAACACTTTCTGACTCATTATCAACCCTATGCTGTGTTATCATGTGTGCAATTTGCCTTGTTTTTCTGTTTTACTTGATTTGATGCACAATGTCTCTCAATTTGGATGACATGTAATGAAGTGGGATGGGAGAAATTTCTGCATTAACTGAGTACTACTACAGCTTGTTGTGCCATCTTGAAAAGGGGATTCCTTCCCATTATTTCCCTTAACTAAGCTTCTGTGGGAAGTTTTTTTTTCCCTTTTCCACATTAAGGATCTAATAACGTTGGCAGTCTTCATGAAATTGATTTCTCCTTTTAGTGTGCAGTAAATTGTTGAAAATGTGTTTACATTGCATCCTAAAGAAATACCGAAAATAAATGTAATTGGGGCAAAAGTTGTCAGACACAGACACGTACAGACACCTGCAGACGAACACAGACAGGTGTGAACAGTGCCAAATTGGCGGGTAATACCTCCTATTCCGCTCTGTGCAGGCTGAAGGGACAGCCAAATAACAGGGTGGATGAGTGAGCGAGAGAGAGGGATAAGAGGGTTTTCGCCAAGGGTAGACTGATTGAGGTGGGAGGTTGAGACAGGGTGATGCGATGAGTGGGGCAAGAGGGTCTGAAAAAAAATATATAATGGTGTTGAAAGGGGGGATGAGAGGCTGTTAGAGCGGATGGGAGCTGCTGGAATCGAGTGTTGGGCCACAGGTAGAAAGATGAATGATGTGTGGTGAGGTGGAAGGAGAGATGAGAGGAAAAAGGGGTGGAGTGGTGCTGATAGGTCCTGAGGGGCAGATAGAGATAGATGTTGTGTCAGTTCAAAGTAGGGCGGATGTGAACAGGCTCGATTTGTTGTCGGTAACGATATGACTGCGGTAAGACGATCTGGAAAGAGTTGTTGTTCACGTTTGGTGAGACCAGGTTGACTGTAAGAAAGACTGAGATCATTTTGAGGAGAAATGGCTGGCTCGATATAAAAAACAAGAAATGTATGTTAAAGGACCAGTTTGTAAGCTTTAGTGGCATCGAGCAATGTACTTGCGGACTGCAACGATCGATTACGGCCGTTGTGCACTTACTTGTGACTGCAACCACTTCTTTGCTAAACTGCAACTGTATGGAGCATTATCACCAACATTTGACTGCCAAAAAATAACTCTAAAACATATGTACAACTTATCGTTGCATATTGTTGTATTCACCACGTTAGCTCCGGCAGCTTCTTTGGCTGCCATTTTCACAATGTGGTCCATCTACTTCTGCTATATATTGAAAAATGCCGACCACCGAGAAGTGTCCAGCGTTCCACACTCAACTTCTTAACCGAGTTCACCATCTGAGTACTCACAGTACACTGCGTGGTGGTTTAACATGGCAAAACTGAGGCATCTGTAGATATAAAACTCTAAAAGAAAACATAGTTATGCATCAGCGCCCTCTAAATCTGACACACTGGATCTGGATACTGCTGCCACAATGCAATATGCAGATATTTAGCTCTGGTTTTAATCAGATTATTAGAGTAAAGCAGAGACAGTTAATAAAATACAAAGCAGCACTGTTATCACATTATTAATTAAGATTTCTGCTGAGACGCTGCAAATCCTTTGTAGTACTTTCCTAATCATTACCAGAGTAAGAGAGGGGCTTTGGCATGGCCGCACAAGCACAGGTAATGGGTAGGGGGATGAAATGGGAATGAAAGATTAAGCGTGGAGAAGGAGTAGAGGAAATACTGAGGCGAAGCATGAAAGTATGAACCTGACAACGGTGAGTGAGCCGGTAGTGTTAAGAACAAAGTTAGTGGCAGAGGAATGGCTAACACAAAGGTGGACTGCAGAGAGAGAGACAGAGGGGGAGGTTGAAGGGGAAGTTTTCTTTGTACATCCCTGCACCTGAGTCAACAGCAGTGCTCGCAAACAAAGCACCCTCTTGAAGACGAGATAGGAGACAATGCGCCACAGTGAGGGATGCTGCTGAGAAATGTTCAAACAAGAATGTGACAGACAAACAGCAGCTCGCTGTGCTGTGTCTCCACGTCTGAGACCAACACAGGACACAGGACACCAAAACAAGCCAGAACGGGGGTGTGGGTACACATACTTCATCTGTGATACATTTCTGTGGGTTTGAGATAAGATAAGGTGTCAAGGATGGTGGTACACATTTGCATGACATGCTGAACTTTCCACATACTTTTTTTGGTCAGCTGTTCACCAAGAAAAACAACCCTCCCTCTACCTACTTCTTCATTTGTGCATTTCAGAGAATGACCTACGCCCAAACTGTTGCATCAATGTTCTGCAAATTTCAACGACAACATATCGCTTTCTCTGAACTCACATTTTCAGTGAGTCAGTTTCCTGCATACTTTAAATACAGTTCCAGGAACCCAAGGCAACAGTATATACCCTATGTATCTGTCAGCAACAGAATAAGGAATGGATTGCATTCACATGAGTGACATCACCCTTGGGTTTCTGAAGCGTTGTTTTGAAGCTGAAAATATGCATCGCTAGCCACTGCAATGTTTGCTGTACTGCTTCTTCCATCTCCTGGCTAATGTAAAATTGGCAAAGAAGGCTGGCCATATGATGCTTAAATAAGCCATTTGTAATGGCACCTGTAAATTCTTTATAACTTTAAGCCTTAATATCATTTGTACAGGTGAGTTGTATATATATTCACCCTCAGTACAGTTGTCATGAACAGGGAAATTAGCTATAGAGACCAAAACTTTCTTTGTATCAGGCTGTAAACATGTTTATTTCTGCTGTGAAGTTGGACATTTTAACATGGGTGCTTATGGAGGTTGAAATGTTCTGTAGCCAGCCTCAAGTTGCCACTCAAGGAATTATTTTTTGGCACATTCACATTGGCTTAATTTCCAGCTACAGAGGTTGCTGCTTGGTATCAGTAGACACATTTGAATGTGATGAACACATAGGATATTGAAGTGCTCTGATTTTTTTTAGCTCCATACTGACCCAAACAAATAACTTACTAGATATAAGAGATGTCGATATGACCTTCATTTGCTGTTTTAGTATCTTCCTAAAATGTTTCCTCAGCTACTTATGGAGGTAGGAATTGGCTAAACTCTATTCACTACAAAGGATCTTGATTTCAGGCCATGCTTGAAAGGCATCTAATGACAGAAACACTATCACGGAGACTAGGATGTCAACAACATGTCAGAAACGTGGCGTCTCTTCAGTAACGGGGGTTGGATCTAGGTCAATGGGTCCATTTCCTGGGAGTTGAGCTCTTGTGTGGACTCAAGCTGGGGGTTATTGTTTTGGCTCTGAGTGCTTACAGTGAATAGAGCCTCCCCTCTCAGTGCATTAGTGACCTGTATAAGCTCCACACGACTCACTGACATCTGAGTGCAGGCCTGAGGGGAGAGGACAAAGCCAATCTGACCACACGTATGCACGCACGTTCACGTGTCTAAAAGCTAACGCACCAAAGGACAATAACAAACACGCACAGTCTAACAGAAACCTTATCCAGCACTCACCACAGGGTTTTTATCCCCAAAGAAACTCGATCCAAAGAACCAAAAAATTCACGCAGCTCTGCCCGTAAGCCTTCATCCATGCTTTTGTCAACCTCCCCCATGCACACACATTCTGGCACATTCACATGCACACACTTACAAATGCAGACTTAGGCTTTTGGGACCGCCTTGTGCGATCCCAACGAATCACTTCCAGGTCAGCGAGCAGGAACGTGAAGTGTGACTATGTGATGAGCACTGAGTCGCCAGTCATTCTTTTTAAGCAGATACTGTAATGTGGGGGGTTGAAGGAAAGGAGGAGAGGAGGGGGGAGAAAGGATATACAGCCAAGAAGGAAAGAAGGAAAGGAAAAGAGGAGAGAAAGGAGGTAAGAGAGGAGAAGAAGGGGAAGGAAGGTAATGGAAAAAATGGAAGATGGATAGAAAGGAGAATGGATAGAGAAGAGATGAAAGGAAAGGAAAGAAAAAAGAGGAGGAGAGGAACGGAAAGGAGATGAAAGAAAGGTAGGGGAGTGTGTAGAGAAGAAAGGAAAGAAAATAAGGAAAGAAAGAAGTAAAATGAGAGAAGGAAATGAGAAGAAAGAAAATGATAAGGGGAGAGATAAGGAAGGGAAGCAAGGAGAGGAGAGGAGAGGAGAGGAGAGGAGAGGAGAGGAGAGACAATGGCCAAGTGGGCCGTTTCCTCTGCTTTGTCACGTGGACGTAAACTTGGACAGAAAAAAGCGGTGAAAACACACAAAGTAGGGGGTGTAAAGATTTCCAAGCAGAGATAAAAAAGGAGATCCAGGAAGGCCAAATCTCCCCAGTGCAAACAAAGCATAAAGACAATCTTTGAAGACACTTACTGCTCTTCCACAGTAATTCCTCCCTTAAATCCCTATTCAGCACTTCACACACAAATGTATTTCCACTCTCTCACTCTGAAGTCTTTCACAGCAGCTTGTTCAGGTAAAATGTTTCACCTCCCGCCTCGTTTCCATGCTTTCTTCATTTTTCCACTGAACCACGGCTCCCAGGACTTGGAATGACACACATCAGCTTGTCAACATGCTTTGTGTGTCCATCGGCTCAGTAAACAAAATGATGCACATTAACCTTCCTCTGCTACTTTCTCCTGTTACTCTTTTGAACTGAGGGCACCCTGGAA